>NW_028225724.1:0-57500 GCF_052327205.1 Somniosus microcephalus | reverse complement strand
ATTGTCTGTGTAACTGAGAGACGGAGCCCTGGGCTCTTGCTGTGCTTTTTTTAATCATTGCTTTGTTTATTAATCAATCTCATTTCTCTCTCTCTATTCTCCCAAGGACATTTATTATATTTGCAAAGCTGTACCAAGATGCAGAGAGAGCGAGAGCGCTTTGGGACGAGGAATACCTGGGGCAAGAGCTTCCTCCGCAGTGGACAATCCGAGGCCTTCGCCAGAGGCTGCACCCAATGGGCCCACGTGAGTTTGTGTCTGTTTAATACCCCGGCCTTTCATTTCCTCTCGGGGAGCCTGGGATTCTGGGGCCTGGGGTTAACTTGTTCCTGTTGGATTGTGGGCCTGGAGTTTTCAACAGGTTTAAAGCAGCCCTGGCCTTGCAATGTGGCACAAACACGTTAACCCCTGGTGCGGGACAAAGAGGCCCCCCAAGAGGAAATCAAAGTCCTCAGCGTCAACCTGTGTTATAATTCCACAATAATGCTGGTGGTTTGCGCAGTGCTATTAATTTGAGGCTTCAATGAGATGTGCGGTAGACATTTTAATTCATGTTACTGTGGTTCCGATTGTGGATTTATTAGTGTCTATTTCACTCCAGCTTTCCGTCTCTCTCTCACCAGCTTTCTCTCTCTCTCTCTCGCCAGCTTTCTCTCTCTCTCTCTCGCCAGCTTTCTCTCTCTCTCGCCAGCTTTCTCTGTCTCTCTCTCGCCAGCTTTCTCTGTCTCTCTCTCTCGCCAGCTTTCTCTGTCTCTCTCTCTCGCCAGCTTTCTCTGTCTCTCTCTCTCGCCAGCTTTCTCTGTCTCTCTCTCTCGCCAGCTTTCTCTGTCTCTCTCTCTCCAGCTTTCTGTCTCTCTCTCGCCAGCTTTCTGTCTCTCTCGCCAGCTTTCTGTCTCTCTCTCTCCAGCTTTCTCTGTCTCTCTCGCCAGCTTTCTCTGTCTCTCTCGCCAGCTTTCTCTGTCTCTCTCGCCAGCTTTCTGTCTCTCTCTCTCCAGCTTTCTGTCTCTCTCTCCAGCTTTCTCTGTCTCTCTCTCGCCAGCTTTCTCTGTCTCTCTCTCGCCAGCTTTCTCAGTCTCTCTCTCCAGCTTTCTCTGTCTCTCCAGCTTTCTCTGTCTCTCTCTCTCGCCAGCTTTCTCTGTCTCTCTCTCGCCAGCTTTCTCTGTCTCTCTCGCCAGCTTTCTCTGTGTCTCCAGCTTTCTCTGTCTCTCTCTCGCCAGCTTTCTCTGTCTCTCTCGCCAGCTTTCTCTGTCTCTCTCGCCAGCTTTCTCTGTCTCTCTCTCGCCAGCTTTCTCTGTCTCTCTCTCGCCAACTTTCTGTCTCTCTCTCCAGCTTTCTGTCTCTCTCTCCAGCTTTCTCTGTCTCTCTCTCTAGCTTTCTGTCTCTCTCTCTCCAGCTTTCTCTGTCTCTCTCTAGCTTTCTGTCTCTCTCTCTCCAGCTTTCTGTCTCTCTCTCTAGCTTTCTCTCTCTCCAGCTTTCTGTCTCTCTCCAGCTTTCTCTGTCTCTCTCTCCAGCTTTCTCTGTCTCTCTCTCTCTCCAGCTTTCTGTCTCTCTCTCTCCAGCTTTCTGTCTCTCTCCAGCTTTCTCTGTCTCTCTCTCTCTCCAGCTTTCTGTCTCTCTCTCGCTTTGTCTCTCTCTCCACAGCTTTCTGTCTCTCTCCAGCTTTCTCTGTCTCTCTCCAGCTTTCTGTCTCTCTCTCTCTGCAGCTTTCTCTGTCTCTCTCTCTCTCTCTCCAGCTTTCTCTGTCTCTCTCTCTCGCCAGCTTTCTCTGTCTCTCTCTCGCCACCTTTGTCTCTCTCTCTCTCTCGCCATCTTTCTCTTATGTGGCTCGATGTCAAATTGTGTTTTATAACACTCCTGTGCAGCTCCCTGGGAGGTTTAACTACATTAAAGGCACTATACAAATATAATTGTTGTTGTTGTTTCTCTCGAGCTTTCTCTCGCTCGCTCTCTCTCTTTTTGCATTGCAACCGAATTTTTCCCCCTTAACATAAAAAATGCAATTGGATTTGTCGTTATTTTAAATGGTGAGAGAGAAACATTTCAGAATACATTTTAATCAAGATTAAAGCTGAGATAGAGGGAAAGAATCAGAGAGAGAGAGCAGATGAGTGAATGAAAAAGAGCGAGAGAGATGGGGAGCTGGATAGGAACAGAGAGAGGGGGAGAGAGAACAAGCGATGGGGGGGGAGAGAGAGAGAGGGAGAGGGAGGGGGGGACGCAGATGGAGGTGAGTGTTAAATGCCAGAAGTGGGAGATGCTATTTTAGATCTGGTAATGTGTAATGAGACAGGATTAATTAATGATCTCATAGTAAAGGATCCCCTAAGAAAGAGTGATTGGTAGAATTTCAAATTCATTTTGAGGGTGAGAAACTTGGGTCTGAAACTAGTGTCCTAAACTGAAATAAAGGCAATTACAAGGGTCCGAGGAGAGAGTTGGCTGAAGCGGACTGGGAAAATAGATGAAAGGGTAAGACGCTAGCTCAGCAGTGGCAGACATTTAAGGAGATATTTCATCAATCTCAGCAAAGGTGTATTCCAGTGAGAAAGAAAGGCTCTACGAGGAGGATGCACCATCCGTGGCTAACTAAGGGAGTTAAAGATGGGATCACATTGAAAGAAAAGGCAGGCAATGTTGCCAAGATTAGTGTTAGGCCAGAGGATTGGGACATTTTTAGAAACCAGTAAATGATGACAAATCAGCAAAAAAAAACTCAATTTCCTGGGTCAGAGCTGTGCATGTAGTTTTTTTAATTCATTGCGTGATTTCTTTTAATCAATTTTCATTTCTCTCTCTCCAGAAGCTACAACGTGACAATGCAGAGAGAGAGTCTTTTGGGAGGTGGAATCCTGGAGAAGTGCTTCCTTCAGAGGGAGGAGAGTGACCGAGGCCCCCTCAGCACAGGCTGCCTGCCTGGCCCCCAATGTGTCTGTTTATCACCCCGCGATTCATTGCCATCGCTTGCTCCCCCCAATGTAACTTGTACATCTTTCTGCACCACCCTCTCTCTCTCGTTACCTCTGTAGAAAAGGCACTGAAGATGGCAGACTAGATACTTTCCTTTATTAGCTATGAGGAAAGACTGGATAGGCTGGGTTGGTTTTCTTTGGAATAGAGACTGAGGGAGGTTAAATGGAGGTGTATAAAATGATGAGGGGGCCTAGATAGAGTGGATGGGAAGGACTGCTCTCCCCCAGCAGAGAGGTCAATAACCAGGGGCCATATATGCACTAGAAGTGGCGTAACCGATAAGGCGACGGACCCAGAGCAGGAGAGTGGGATTAGGCTGGATAGCTTTATAAATCGGCCGGCACAGACACGAGGGGCCGAATGGCCTCCTTCTGTGCTGTAAACTTGTACAATTCCCTCTCTCTCTCTCTCCCTATTTCCCCATCTCTCTGTCTGTCCCTTACAGCCTGGGACCAGTGACAGAGACACACGCAGGCCAGGCTGTACAGTCAGTCAGAGACACCTGTCCCCGTAGACACATCGGGGGGATTGAATTTCCACTGGAGTTAGTTCTCCAGATCGCCCAATGTAAGCTGTATATTCCACTCTCCACCTCCCTCCCTCTCGAGTCACATCTCTGTATCGACACATCTTTCGTTATATCTGTATCTCTCCGTCAGTCTCTCTCTCTCTCCATTGTTCTTCATCTCTTCCTGCAACGTCAATCTTTGCATCCCTTCATCTCCCTCTCCAATCTTCTTTCTATCTCCATCTTTCTTGATATCTCTGCCTCTCCAACTCTTTCTCTGCAGCACTCTCTGTCTTTCTCGATCTCCAACTCTCTATTTCAGTATCTCTCTCCCTAACTCTCTCTCTCTCTCTCTCTCTGCCAGCCACTCTCTCCCTCTCTCTTTGTCCATCTGCCTGTCTTTCTATTTTGAATCTCAGTTTCTCTGCCTTCTGCTCTCCGCTCCTCTCACTGGTTCTGGCTCCCTCTCTCTTATTCCCAATCTCGCTCCCTCTCACTCTGTTCTGCCTCTTTGTCCTTCTCACTTTCCGTATCTCTGCTTTCTGCTCCTCAGTCCCTCTCACTGGGCCAGATGTTGACCCGGTGCCACAGTGTGAACCCAGTGACAATAAACCAGAATCCTGCGTCACATCTCTCCCGAGGTTGATTTCCATCAATGTTACAGTAGGGCGAGATGTGAAACGGGAGGCTGATTCACCATCACCCGGTTTGTTGTATAACGCCAAGTCAAACAGTTTCTTTCCCTCTACGTCTCTGCCTCGCTCCTGTGGGTAGGTGGAGTCGAGGTGCAGATCAGCCACAATCTAACACTGGTGGGACAGGCTCGAAGGGCTGAATGGCCTCCTATGTCACCCAAATCGCTGTGTGTCTTTTCTCTGTTCAGGGACACCCAGCTCAGGTTTTGTTTCCCACTACACTGATGGGGGTTGGGGGGAGGGGGAAACATCTTCCTGCAGTGAGGAACATACCCGGAGCCGGGACGGTACTGTCCGTGAAGGTTGGGAATGTCCGTCATCTCTTGCTCCACGTCTGCACCCCCCTCTGGTCTCTACTGCCCCCCCATCTCACACTCTCACCCTCCTGTATTCCCAGGCTTCTCAATCTCTCTCCAATTAGGTTCCAGACACTCATTATACAGCCACCGACTGAGTGAGCGGCCACAGCCATTTTGTGCTTGGTGCAGGGGGGAGGCGGCCATTTTGTGCTTGGTGCAGGGGGGAGGCAGCCATTTTGTGCTTGGTGCGGGGGGAGGCAGCCATTTTGTGCTCGGTGCGGGGGGAGGGCAGCCATTTTGTGCTTGGTGCGGGGGGAGGCAGCCATTTTGTGCTCGGTGCGGGGGGAGGGCAGCCATTTTGTGCTTGGTGCGCGGGGAGGCAGCCATTTTGTGCTCGGTGCAGGGGGGGAAGCCATTTTGTGCTTGGTGCAGGGGGGAAGCCATTTTGTGTTTGGTGCGTGGGGAGGCAGCCATTTTGTGCTCGGTGCGGGGGGTCAGCCATTTTGTGCTCGGCGCGGGGGGAGTGTTTTACATTGTTTGTTTGTTTGGACGTGAAATAAAGCAAATTAAAGAGAGTTGTGATTTGGAGCCTCATCAGGTAAGTGAGTGATTCACACACGGGGCAAAATAAAGTTTCACCAGCGGTGGGGAGGGAGATTGACAGGGCGGGCGGGGGGATTATACGTGGATGGAGATATATGGGGGTCTTATACAGGGGGGGCTGTGGAGTTTCACCAGCGGTGGGGAGGGAGATTGACAGGGCGGGGGGATTATACAGGGATGGAGATATGGGGGTCTTATACAGGGGGGGCTGTGGAGTTTCACCAGCGGTGGGGAGGGAGATTGACAGGGCGGGCGGGGGGATTATACGTGGATGGAGATATATGGGGGTCTTATACAGGGGGGGCTGTGGAGTTTCACCAGCGGTGGGGAGGGAGATTGACAGGGCGGGGGGATTATACAGGGATGGAGATATGGGGGTCTTATACAGGGGGGGCTGTGGAGTTTCACCAGCGGTGGGGAGGGAGATTGACAGGGCGGGCGGGGGGATTATACGTGGATGGAGATATATGGGGGTCTTATACAGGGGGGGCTGTGGAGTTTCACCAGCGGTGGGGAGGGAGATTGACAGGGCGGGGGGATTATACGCACCAGCGGTGGGGAGGGAGATTGACAGGGCGGGCGGGGGGATTATACGTGGATGGAGATATATGGGGGTCTTATACAGGGGGGGCTGTGGAGTTTCACCAGCGGTGGGGAGGGAGATTGACAGGGCGGGGGGATTATACATGGATGGAGATATATGGGGGTCTTATACAGGGGGGCTGTGGAGTTTCACCAGCGGTGGGGAGGGAGATTGACAGGGCGGGCGGGCGGGGGGATTATACGTGGATGGAGATATATGGGGGTCTTATACAGGGGGGGCTGTGGAGTTTCACCAGCGGTGGGGAGGGAGATTGACAGGGCGGGCGGGGGGATTATACGTGGATGGAGATATATGGGGGTCTTATACAGGGGGAGCTGTGGAGTTTCACCAGCGGTGGGGAGGGAGATTGACAGGGCGGGCGGGGGGATTATACATGGATGGAGATATATGGGGGTCTTATACAGGGGGGGCTGTGGAGTTTCACCAGCGGTGGGGAGGGAGATTGACAGGGCGGGCGGGGGGATTATACATGGATGGAGATATATGGGGGTCTTATACAGGGGGGGCTGTGGAGTTTCACCAGCGGTGGGGAGGGAGATTGACAGGGCGGGCGGGGGGATTATACATGGATGGAGATATATGGGGGTCTTATACAGGGGGGGCTGTGGAGTTTCACCAGCGGTGGGGAGGGAGATTGACAGGGCGGGCGGGGGGATTATACATGGATGGAGATATATGGGGGTCTTATACAGGGGGGGCTGTGGAGTTTCACCAGCGGTGGGGAGGGAGATTGACAGGGCGGGGGGATTATACGTGGATGGAGATATATGGGGGTCTTATACAGGGGGGGCTGTGGAGTTTCACCAGCGGTGGGGAGGGAGATTGACAGGGCGGGCGGGGGGATTATACATGGATGGAGATATATGGGGGTCTTATACAGGGGGGGCTGTGGAGTTTCACCAGCGGTGGGGAGGGAGATTGACAGGGCGGGCGGGGGGATTATACATGGATGGAGATATATGGGGGTCTTATACAGGGGGGGCTGTGGAGTTTCACCAGCGGTGGGGAGGGAGATTGACAGGGCGGGCGGGGGGATTATACATGGATGGAGATATATGGGGGTCTTATACAGGGGGGGCTGTGGAGTTTCACCAGCGGTGGGGAGGGAGATTGACAGGGCGGGGGGATTATACGTGGATGGAGATATATGGGGGTCTTATACAGGGGGGGCTGTGGAGTTTCACCAGCGGTGGGGAGGGAGATTGACAGGGCGGGCGGGGCGATTATACGTGGATGGAGATATATGGGGGTCTTATACAGGGGGGGCTGTGGAGTTTCACCAGCGGTGGGGAGGGAGATTGACAGGGCGGGCAGGATTATACAGGGATGGAGATATGGGGGTCTTATACAGGGGGGCTGTGGAGTTTCACCAGCGGTGGGGAGGGAGATTGACAGGGCGGGCGGGGGGATTATACATGGATGGAGATATATGGGGGTCTTATACAGGGGGGGCTGTGGAGTTTCACCAGCGGTGGGGAGGGAGATTGACAGGGCGGGGGGATTATACATGGATGGAGATATATGGGGGTCTTATACAGGGGGGCTGTGGAGTTTCACCAGCGGTGGGGAGGGAGATTGACAGGGCGGGGGGATTATACATGGATGGAGATATGGGGGTCTTATACAGGGGGGGCTGTGGAGTTTCACCAGCGGTGGGGAGGGAGATTGACAGGGCGGGCGGGGGGATTATACAGGGATGGAGATATATGGGGGTCTTATACAGGGGGGGCTGTGGAGTTTCACCAGCGGTGGGGAGGGAGATTGACAGGGCGGGGGGATTATACAGGGATGGAGATATATGGGGGTCTTATACAGGGGGGCTGTGGAGTTTCACCAGCGGTGGGGAGGGAGATTGACAGGGCGGGCGGGGGGATTATACGTGGATGGAGATATATGGGGGTCTTATACAGGGGGGGCTGTGGAGTTTCACCAGCGGTGGGGAGGGAGATTGACAGGGCGGGGCGATTATACAGGGATGGAGATATATGGGGGTCTTATACAGGGGGGGCTGTGGAGTTTCACCAGCGGTGGGGAGGGAGATTGACAGGGCGGGCGGGGGGATTATACAGGGATGGAGATATATGGGGGTCTTATACAGGGGGGGCTGTGGAGTTTCACCAGCGGTGGGGAGGGAGATTGACAGGGCGGGGCGATTATACAGGGATGGAGATATATGGGGGTCTTATACAGGGGGGGCTGTGGAGTTTCACCAGCGGTGGGGAGGGAGATTGACAGGGCGGGGGGATTATACAGGGATGGAGATATATGGGGGTCTTATACAGGGGGGGCTGTGGAGTTTCACCAGCGGTGGGGAGGGAGATTGACAGGGCGGGCGGGGGGATTATACAGGGATGGAGATATATGGGGGTCTTATACAGGGGGGGCTGTGGAGTTTCACCAGCGGTGGGGAGGGAGATTGACAGGGCGGGGCGATTATACATGGATGGAGATATGGGGCTCTTATACAGGGGGGGGCTGTGGAGTTTCACCAAGGGGGAGGAGGGAAGGAGTTCCACAGAGGGAGAGAGGTACAGGGGGCGGAGTGTACGGGGAGATGGGGTGAATTATACAGCGCGGGGTCACTGGGCAGTGATCAGGAGCAGGAACCCTGGCTGATTTCACCTCTCTCTCTAACCCAGGGGTCACTGGACAGTGATCAGGACCAGGAACCCTGGCTGATTTCCCTCTCTCTCTAACCCAGGGGTCACTGGGCAGTGATCAGGAGCAGGAACCCTGGCTGATTTCACCTCTCTCTCTAACCCAGGGGTCACTGGACAGTGATGAGGAGCAGGAACCCTGGCTGATTTCCCTCTCTCTCTAACCCAGGGGTCACTGGGCAGTGATCAGGAGCAGGAACCCTGGCTGATTTCCCCTCTCTCTAACCCAGGGGTCACTGGGCAGTGATCAGGAGCAGGAACCCTGGCTGATTTCCCCTCTCTCTAACCCGGGGTCACTGGACAGCGATCAGGAGCAGGAACCCTGGCTGATTCCCCCTCTCTCCAAGCCAGTGGTCATTGGGCAGTGATCAGGAGCAGGTACCCTGGCTGATTTCCCCTCTCTCTCTAACCCAGGGGTCACTGGACTGTGATCAGGAGCAGGAACCCTGGCTGATTTCACCTCTCTCTCTAACCCAGGGGTCACTGGACAGTGATCAGGAGCAAGAACCCTGGCTGATTTCCCCTCTCTCTAACCCAGGGGTCACTGGACAATGATCAGGAGCAGGAACCCTGGCTGATTTCCCCTCTCTCTAACTCAGGGGTCACTGGACAGTGATCAGGAGCAGGAACCCTGGCTGATTTCCCCTCTCTCTAACCCAGTGGTCACTGGTCAGTGATCAGGAGCAGGAACCCTGGCTGATTTCCTGCTCTCTCTAACCCAGGAGTCACTGGGCAGTGATCAGGAGCAGGAACCCCGGCTGATTTCCCCCTCTCTCTAAACCAGGGGTCACTGGGCAGTGATCAGGAGCAGGAACCCTGGCTGATTTCCCCTCTTTCCAACCCAGGGGTCACTGGGCAGTGATCAGGAGCAGGAACCCTGGCTGATTTCCCCTCTTTCCAACCCAGTGGTCACTGGTCAGTGATCAGGAGCAGGAACCCTGGCTGATTTCCTCCTCTCTCTAACCCAGGAGTCACTGGGCAGTGATCAGGAGCAGGAACCCCGGCTGATTTCCCCCTCTCTCTAACCCAGGGGTCACTGGACAGTGATCAGGAGCAGGAACCCTGGCTGATTTCCCTCTCTCTCTAACCCAGGGGTCACTGGGCAGTGATCAGGAGCAGGAACCCTGGCTGATTTCCCCTCTCTCTAACCCAGGGGTCACTGGGCAGTGATCAGGAGCAGGAACCCTGGCTGATTTCCCCGCTCTCTAACCCAGGGGTCACTGGACAGCGATCAGGAGCAGGAACCCTGGCTGATTCCCCCTCTCTCTAAGCCAGTGGTCATTGGGCAGTGATCAGGAGCAGGTACCCTGGCTGATTTCCCCTCTCTCTCTCTAACCCAGGGGTCACTGGACTGTGATCAGGAGCAGGAACCCTGGCTGATTTCACCTCTCTCTCTAACCCAGGGGTCACTGGACAGTGATCAGGAGCAAGAACCCTGGCTGATTTCCCCTCTCTCTAACCCAGGGGTCACTGGACAATGATCAGGAGCAGGAACCCTGGCTGATTTCCCCTCTCTCTAACTCAGGGGTCACTGGACAGTGATCAGGAGCACGAACCCTGGCTGATTTCCCTCTCTCTCTCACCCAGGTGTCACTGGACTGTGATCAGGAGCAGGAACCCTGGCTGATTTCCCTCTCTCTCTATCCCAGGGGTCACTGGACTGTGATCAGGAGCAGGAACCCCAGCTGATTTCCTCTCTCTCTAACTCAGGGGTCACTGGGCAGTGATCAGCAGCAGGAACCCAGGCTGATTGCCCTCTCTCTCTAAACCAGGGGTCACTGGACTGTGATCAGGAGCAGGAACCCTGGCTGATTTCCCCTCTCTCTAACCCAGGGGTCACTGGGCAGTGATCAGGAGCAGGAACCCTGGCTGATTTCCCCTCTCTCTAACCCAGGGGTCACTGGGCAGTGATCAGGAGCAGAAACCCTGGCTGATTTCCCCTCTCTAACCCAGGGGTCACTGGACAGTGATCAGGAGCAGGAACCCTGGCTGAATTCCCCTCTCTCTCTAACCCAGGGGTCACTGGGCAGTGATCAGGAGCAGGAACCCAGGCTGATTTCCACTCTCTCTCACCCAGGGTTCACTGGGCAGTGATCAGGAGCAGGAACACTGGCTGATTTCCCTCTCTCTCTAACCCAGGGGTCACTGGGCAGTGATCAGGAGCAGGAATCCTGGCTGATTTCACCTCTCTCTAACCCAGGGGTCAGTGGATAGTGATCAGGAGCATGAACCCTGGCTGATTTCCCCTCTCTCTAACCCAGGGTTCACTGGACTGTGATCAGGAGCAGGAATCCTGGCTGATTTCCCTCTCTCTCTAACCCAGGGGTCAGTGGATAGTGATCAGGAGCATGAACCCTGGCTGATTTCCCCTCTCTCTAACCCAGGGGTCACTGGACTGTGATCAGGAGCATGAACCCTGGCTGATTTCCCTCTCTCTCTAACCCAGGGTTCACTGTGCAGTGATCAGGAGCAGGAACCCTGGCTGATTTCCCTCTCTCTCTAACCCAGGGGTCACTGGGCAGTGATCAGGAGCTGGAACCCCGGCTGATTTTCCCTCTCTCTAACCCAGGGGTCACTGGACTGTGATCAGGAGCATGAACCCTGGCTGATTTCGCTCTCTCTCTAACCCAGGGGTCACTGGACTGTGATCAGGAGCAGGAACCCTGGCTGATTTCCCTCTCTCTCTAACCCAGGGGTCACTGGACTGTGATCAGGAGCAGGAACCCTGGCTGATTTCCCCTCTCTCTAACCCAGGGATCTCTGGATAGTGATCAGGAGCAGGAACCCTGGCTTATTTCCCCTCTCTAACCCAGGAGTCACTGGACAGTGATCAGGAGCATGAACCCTGGCTGATTTCCCCTCTCTCTCTAACCCAGGGTTCACTGTGCAGTGATCAGGAGCAGGAACCCTGGCTGATTTCCCTCTCTCTCTAACCCAGGGGTCACTGGGCAGTGATCAGGAGCTGGAACCCCGGCTGATTTTCCCTCTCTCTAACCCAGGGGTCACTGGACTGTGATCAGGAGCATGAACCCTGGCTGATTTCGCTCTCTCTCTAACCCAGGGGTCACTGGACTGTGATCAGGAGCAGGAACCCTGGCTGATTTCCCTCTCTCTCTAACCCAGGGGTCACTGGTCTGTGATCAGGAGCAGGAACCCTGGCTGATTTCCCCTCTCTCTAACCCAGGGATCTCTGGATAGTGATCAGGAGCAGGAACCCTGGCTTATTTCCCCTCTCTAACCCAGGAGTCACTGGACAGTGATCAGGAGCATGAACCCTGGCTGATTTCCCCTCTCTCTCTAACCCAGGGGTCACTGGACTGTGATCAGGAGCAGGAACCCAGGCTGATTTCCACTCTCTCAACCCAGGGTTCACTGGACAATGATCAGGAGCAGGAACCCTGGCTGATTTCCCCTCTCTCTAACCCAGGGGTCACTGGGCAGTGATCAGGAGCAGGAACCCTGGCTGATTTCACCTCTCTCTCTAACCCAGGGGTCACTGGACAGTGATGAGGAGCAGGAACCCTGGCTGATTTCCCTCTCTCTCTAACCCAGGGGTCACTGGGCAGTGATCAGGAGCAGGAACCCTGGCTGATTTCCCCTCTCTCTAACCCAGGGGTCACTGGGCAGTGATCAGGAGCAGGAACCCTGGCTGATTTCCCCTCTCTCTAACCCGGGGTCACTGGACAGCGATCAGGAGCAGGAACCCTGGCTGATTCCCCCTCTCTCCAAGCCAGTGGTCATTGGGCAGTGATCAGGAGCAGGTACCCTGGCTGATTTCCCCTCTCTCTCTAACCCAGGGGTCACTGGACTGTGATCAGGAGCAGGAACCCTGGCTGATTTCACCTCTCTCTCTAACCCAGGGGTCACTGGACAGTGATCAGGAGCAAGAACCCTGGCTGATTTCCCCTCTCTCTAACCCAGGGGTCACTGGACAATGATCAGGAGCAGGAACCCTGGCTGATTTCCCCTCTCTCTAACTCAGGGGTCACTGGACAGTGATCAGGAGCAGGAACCCTGGCTGATTTCCCCTCTCTCTAACCCAGTGGTCACTGGTCAGTGATCAGGAGCAGGAACCCTGGCTGATTTCCTGCTCTCTCTAACCCAGGAGTCACTGGGCAGTGATCAGGAGCAGGAACCCCGGCTGATTTCCCCCTCTCTCTAAACCAGGGGTCACTGGGCAGTGATCAGGAGCAGGAACCCTGGCTGATTTCCCCTCTTTCCAACCCAGGGGTCACTGGGCAGTGATCAGGAGCAGGAACCCTGGCTGATTTCCCCTCTTTCCAACCCAGTGGTCACTGGTCAGTGATCAGGAGCAGGAACCCTGGCTGATTTCCTCCTCTCTCTAACCCAGGAGTCACTGGGCAGTGATCAGGAGCAGGAACCCCGGCTGATTTCCCCCTCTCTCTAACCCAGGGGTCACTGGACAGTGATCAGGAGCAGGAACCCTGGCTGATTTCCCTCTCTCTCTAACCCAGGGGTCACTGGGCAGTGATCAGGAGCAGGAACCCTGGCTGATTTCCCCTCTCTCTAACCCAGGGGTCACTGGACAATGATCAGGAGCAGGAACCCTGGCTGATTTCCCCTCTCTCTAACCCAGGGGTCACTGGACAGCGATCAGGAGCAGGAACCCTGGCTGATTCCCCCTCTCTCTAAGCCAGTGGTCATTGGGCAGTGATCAGGAGCAGGTACCCTGGCTGATTTCCCCTCTCTCTCTCTAACCCAGGGGTCACTGGACTGTGATCAGGAGCAGGAACCCTGGCTGATTTCACCTCTCTCTCTAACCCAGGGGTCACTGGACAGTGATCAGGAGCAAGAACCCTGGCTGATTTCCCCTCTCTCTAACCCAGGGGTCACTGGACAATGATCAGGAGCAGGAACCCTGGCTGATTTCCCCTCTCTCTAACTCAGGGGTCACTGGACAGTGATCAGGAGCACGAACCCTGGCTGATTTCCCTCTCTCTCTCACCCAGGTGTCACTGGACTGTGATCAGGAGCAGGAACCCTGGCTGATTTCCCTCTCTCTCTATCCCAGGGGTCACTGGACTGTGATCAGGAGCAGGAACCCCAGCTGATTTCCTCTCTCTCTAACTCAGGGGTCACTGGGCAGTGATCAGCAGCAGGAACCCAGGCTGATTGCCCTCTCTCTCTAAACCAGGGGTCACTGGACTGTGATCAGGAGCAGGAACCCTGGCTGATTTCCCCTCTCTCTAACCCAGGGGTCACTGGGCAGTGATCAGGAGCAGGAACCCTGGCTGATTTCCCCTCTCTCTAACCCAGGGGTCACTGGGCAGTGATCAGGAGCAGAAACCCTGGCTGATTTCCCCTCTCTAACCCAGGGGTCACTGGACAGTGATCAGGAGCAGGAACCCTGGCTGAATTCCCCTCTCTCTCTAACCCAGGGGTCACTGGGCAGTGATCAGGAGCAGGAACCCAGGCTGATTTCCACTCTCTCTCACCCAGGGTTCACTGGGCAGTGATCAGGAGCAGGAACACTGGCTGATTTCCCTCTCTCTCTAACCCAGGGGTCACTGGGCAGTGATCAGGAGCAGGAATCCTGGCTGATTTCACCTCTCTCTAACCCAGGGGTCAGTGGATAGTGATCAGGAGCATGAACCCTGGCTGATTTCCCCTCTCTCTAACCCAGGGTTCACTGGACTGTGATCAGGAGCAGGAATCCTGGCTGATTTCCCTCTCTCTCTAACCCAGGGGTCAGTGGATAGTGATCAGGAGCATGAACCCTGGCTGATTTCCCCTCTCTCTAACCCAGGGGTCACTGGACTGTGATCAGGAGCATGAACCCTGGCTGATTTCCCTCTCTCTCTAACCCAGGGTTCACTGTGCAGTGATCAGGAGCAGGAACCCTGGCTGATTTCCCTCTCTCTCTAACCCAGGGGTCACTGGGCAGTGATCAGGAGCTGGAACCCCGGCTGATTTTCCCTCTCTCTAACCCAGGGGTCACTGGACTGTGATCAGGAGCATGAACCCTGGCTGATTTCGCTCTCTCTCTAACCCAGGGGTCACTGGACTGTGATCAGGAGCAGGAACCCTGGCTGATTTCCCTCTCTCTCTAACCCAGGGGTCACTGGACTGTGATCAGGAGCAGGAACCCTGGCTGATTTCCCCTCTCTCTAACCCAGGGATCTCTGGATAGTGATCAGGAGCAGGAACCCTGGCTTATTTCCCCTCTCTAACCCAGGAGTCACTGGACAGTGATCAGGAGCATGAACCCTGGCTGATTTCCCCTCTCTCTCTAACCCAGGGGTCACTGGACTGTGATCAGGAGCAGGAACCCAGGCTGATTTCCACTCTCTCAACCCAGGGTTCACTGGACAATGATCAGGAGCAGGAACCCTGGCTGATTTCCCCTCTCTCTAACCCAGGGGTCACTGGGCAGTGATCAGGAGCAGGAACCCTGGCTGATTTCACCTCTCTCTCTAACCCAGGGGTCACTGGACAGTGATCAGGAGCAGGAACCCTGGCTGATTTCCCTCTCTCTCTAACCCAGGGGTCACTGGGCAGTGATCAGGAGCAGGAACCCTGGCTGATTTCACCTCTCTCTCTAACCCAGGGGTCACTGGACAGTGATCAGGAGCAGGAACCCTGGCTGATTTCCCTCTCTCTCTAACCCAGGGGTCACTGGGCAGTGATCAGGAGCAGGAACCCTGGCTGATTTCCCCTCTCTCTAACCCAGGGGTCACTGGGCAGTGATCAGGAGCAGGAACCCTGGCTGATTTCCCCTCTCTCTAACCCGGGGTCACTGGACAGCGATCAGGAGCAGGAACCCTGGCTGATTCCCCCTCTCTCCAAGCCAGTGGTCATTGGGCAGTGATCAGGAGCAGGTACCCTGGCTGATTTCCCCTCTCTCTCTAACCCAGGGGTCACTGGACTGTGATCAGGAGCAGGAACCCTGGCTGATTTCACCTCTCTCTCTAACCCAGGGGTCACTGGACAGTGATCAGGAGCAAGAACCCTGGCTGATTTCCCCTCTCTCTAACCCAGGGGTCACTGGACAATGATCAGGAGCAGGAACCCTGGCTGATTTCCCCTCTCTCTAACTCAGGGGTCACTGGACAGTGATCAGGAGCAGGAACCCTGGCTGATTTCCCCTCTCTCTAACCCAGGGGTCACTGGACAATGATCAGGAGCAGGAACCCTGGCTGATTTCCTGCTCTCTCTAACCCAGGAGTCACTGGGCAGTGATCAGGAGCAGGAACCCCGGCTGATTTCCCCCTCTCTCTAAACCAGGGGTCACTGGGCAGTGATCAGGAGCAGGAACCCTGGCTGATTTCCCCTCTTTCCAACCCAGGGGTCACTGGGCAGTGATCAGGAGCAGGAACCCTGGCTGATTTCCCCTCTTTCCAACCCAGTGGTCACTGGTCAGTGATCAGGAGCAGGAACCCTGGCTGATTTCCTCCTCTCTCTAACCCAGGAGTCACTGGGCAGTGATCAGGAGCAGGAACCCCGGCTGATTTCCCCCTCTCTCTAACCCAGGGGTCACTGGACAGTGATCAGGAGCAGGAACCCTGGCTGATTTCCCTCTCTCTCTAACCCAGGGGTCACTGGGCAGTGATCAGGAGCAGGAACCCTGGCTGATTTCCCCTCTCTCTAACCCAGGGGTCACTGGGCAGTGATCAGGAGCAGGAACCCTGGCTGATTTCCCCTCTCTCTAACCCAGGGGTCACTGGACAGCGATCAGGAGCAGGAACCCTGGCTGATTCCCCCTCTCTCTAAGCCAGTGGTCATTGGGCAGTGATCAGGAGCAGGTACCCTGGCTGATTTCCCCTCTCTCTCTCTAACCCAGGGGTCACTGGACTGTGATCAGGAGCAGGAACCCTGGCTGATTTCACCTCTCTCTCTAACCCAGGGGTCACTGGACAGTGATCAGGAGCAAGAACCCTGGCTGATTTCCCCTCTCTCTAACCCAGGGGTCACTGGACAATGATCAGGAGCAGGAACCCTGGCTGATTTCCCCTCTCTCTAACTCAGGGGTCACTGGACAGTGATCAGGAGCAGGAACCCTGGCTGATTTCCCCTCTCTCTAACCCAGGGGTCACTGGACAATGATCAGGAGCAGGAACCCTGGCTGAATTCCCCGCTCTCTAACCCAGTGGTCACTGGTCAGTGATCAGGAGCAGGAACCCTGGCTGATTTCCTCCTCTCTCTAACCCAGGAGTCACTGGGCAGTGATCAGGAGCAGGAACCCCGGCTGATTTCCCCCTCTCTCTAAACCAGGGGTCACTGGGCAGTGATCAGGAGCAGGAACCCTGGCTGATTTCCCCTCTTTCCAACCCAGGGGTCACTGGGCAGTGATCAGGAGCAGGAACCCTGGCTGATTTCCCCTCTCTCTAACCCAGGAGTCACTGGACAGTAATCAGGAGCAGGAACCCTGGCTGATTTCCCATCTCTCTCTAACCCATGGGTCACTGGACAGTGATCAGGAGCAGGAATCCTGGCTGATTTCCCATCTCTCTAACACAGAGATCACTGGATAGTGATCAGGAGCGGGATAAGCATGGGATTGATCCGGGGCAATGGGGAGTGAGCGTGGCAGTAGGATTAGTTTGTGATTGATACAGGGCTAGAGGAGAGAGCTGGGCAGTGGGATTAGTTTGGGATTGATACAGGGCTATGGGGAGAGAGGGTGCAGTGGGATTAGTTTGGATATAACACAGGGCTATGGGGTGAAAGCAGGGCAGTGGACTTACGTTGGGGATTGATACAGGGCTATGGGGAGAGAGCGGGGCAGTGGGATTTGTTTGGGATTGATACAGGGCTATGGGGAGAAAGCGGGGCAGTGGGATTAATTTGGGGATTGATACAGGGCTATGGGGAGAAAGCGGGGCAGTGGGATTTGTTTGGATATAACACAGGGCTATGGGGAGAAAGCGGGCAGTGGCATTTGTTTGGCTATAACACAGGGCTATGGGGAGAAAGCGGGCAGTGGGCTTACGTTGGGGATTGATACAGGGCTATGGGGAGAGAGCAGGGCAGTGGAAATAGTTTGTGATTGATACAGGGCTATGGGGAGAAAGCAGGGCAGTGGGATTAGTTTGGGGATTGATACAGGGCTATGGGGTGAGAGCAGGGCAGTCTGATTAGTTTGGGATTGATACAGGGTTATCGGGAGCGAGTGAGGCATTGGGAATAGTTTATGGGGAGAGAGCGGGGCTGTGGGATTTGTTTCGGATTGATACAGAGCTATGGGGAGAAAGCGGGGCAGTGGGATTAATTTGGGGATTGATACAGGGCTATGGGGAGAAAGCGGGGCAGTGGGATTAGTTTGGATATAACACAGGGCTATGGGGAGAAAGCGGGCAGTGGGATTTGTTTGGATATAACACAGGGCTATGGGGAGAAAGCGGGCAGTGGGCTTACGTTGGGGATTGATACAGGGCTATGGGGAGAGAGCGCGGCAGTGGGATTAGGCTGGGGACTGATACAGGGCTATGGGGAGAGAGCAGGGCAGTGGGATTAGGTTGGGGATTGATAAAGGGCTAACAGGAGGGAGCAGGGCAGTGGGATTAGTTTGGGACTGAGACAGAGGGTTGTCAAGTAGCTGTTCCCAGTCCACTTTGGACAGTTCCTGCCTTATCATATTAAAGTCGGCCTGTTGTTTGCTAAATTTCCGCACTGAACTCACGGTTAATCTGCTTTATCAAAACGTGCCTGGATCTCCTGGTATATTTCAATACTGAACCTCGGTAGATTAAATAAAAGTGTTACCGTGATTTGATTTAAATGAAGAGGAGGGATTCACATGCGGATGAATGTTGGTCTGCAGATATCTGGGTACACCTTAGAAAAATGAAGCAAATAAAAGACAATTAAAGTCTGTTCTGGGTATTCCTACTGAGATTTGAATGAATTTTAGGCCGTGAGACTCACTGTCTTATACACAGGAGTGAAGGATTACATCAAACAAAGATAATGGCCCTGAAATCATGGTCTCCGTACCAATGACTTAGGCCTTGGTAGAGGCCCCGCAAGTTCCGTGTTTCCGTCTGCGCTGTGTATGCGCTGAATCCCCGGACTTGCAATCTATCAAGGTTTGCTACAGAATCGATAGAGTAAAGCTGTCTTTAAACCAGCCCATCAAAAACTCCCAGGGCAGGAACAACACAGGTTAGATACAGAGTGAAGCTCCCTCTACACTGTCCCATCAAACACTCCCAAGGCAGGTACTGCACGGGTTAGATACAGACAAAAAGCTCCCTCTACACTGTCCCATCAAACATTCCCAAGGCAGGTGCTGCACGGGTTAGATATATATAGCAATGCTCCCTCTACACTGTCCCATCAAACACTCCCAGGACTATGGGGAGAGAACGTGGCAGTGGGGTAGTTTGGGATTGATGCAGGGCTATGGGGAGAGAGTGGGGCAGTGGGATTAGTTTGGGATTGATTCAGGGCTATGGGGGGAGAGCAGAGCAGTGGGATTAGTTTGGGATCAAGACAGAGCTATGAGGGGAAAGCGAGGCAGTGGGATTACTTTGGGATTGATACAGGGCTTTGGGGAGAGAGCGGGGCAGTGGGATTAGATTGGGGATTGATACAGGGCTACGGGGAGTCAGCAGGGCAGTGGGATTAGTTTGGGGATTGATACAGGGTATGGGGAGAGAGCGGGGCAGTGGGATTAGTTTGGGGATTGATACAGGGCTATGGGGAGAGAGCAGGGCAGTGGGATTAGTTTGGGGATTGATACAGGGCTATGGGGAGAGAGTGGGGCAGTGGGATTAGTTTGGGATTGATTCAGGGCTATCGGGAGTGAGCGGGGCACTGGGATTAGTTTGGGATTGATACAGGACTATGGGGAGAGAGTGGGGCTTTGGGATTAGTTTTGGATTGATACAGGGCTATCGGGAGTGAGCGGGGCACTGGGATTAGTTTGGGATTGATCCAGGACTATGGGGAGAGAGTGGGGCTTTGGGATTAGTTTTGGATTGATACAGGGCTATCGGGAGTGAGCGGGGCACTGGCATTAGTTTGGGATTGATACAGGGCTATGGGGAGTGAGCGGGGCAGTGGGATTAGTTTGCGGATTGATACAGGGCTATGGGGAGAGAGCGGGGCAGTGGGATTAGTTTGGGGATTGATACAGGGCTATGGGGAGAGAGCGGGGAAGTTTGATTAGTTTGGGGATTGATACAGGGCTATGTAGAGAGCGGGGCAGTGGGATTAGTTTGGGATTGATACAGGGCTATCGGGAGAGATCGGGGCAGTGGGATTAGTTTGAGATTGATACAGGGCTATGGGGAGAGAGCGGGGTCGTGGGATTAATTTGGGATTGATACAGGGCTATGGGGAGAGATCGGGGCAGTGGGATTAGTTTGGGATTGATACAGGGCTATGGGGAGAGAGCGGGGCAGTGGGATTAGTTTGGGATTTGATACAGGGCTATGGGGTGAGAGCGGGGCAGTGTGATTTGTTTGTGATTGCGACAGGGCTATGGGGAGAGTGCGGGGCAGTGGGATTAATTTGGGATTGATACAGAGCTATGGGGAGAGAGCGGGGCAGTGGGATTAGGTTGGGGACTGATACAGGGCTATGGGGAGAGAGCGAGGCAGTGGGATTCGGTTGGCGATTGATAAAGGGCTAACAGGAGAGAGCAGGGCAGTGGGATTAGTTTGGGGCTGAGACAGAGGGTTGTCAAGTAGCTGTTCCTAGTCCACTTTGGACAGATCCTGCCTTAAAATCGGCCTGTTGTTTGCTAAATTTCCCCACTGAACTCATTGTTAATCTGCTTTATCAAAACGTGCCTGGATCTCCTGGTATATTTCAATACTGAACCTCGGTAGATTAAATAAAAGTGTTACCGTGATTTGATTTAAATGCAGAGGAGGGATTCACATGCGGATGAATGTTGGTCTGCAGATATCTGGGTACACCTTAGAAAAATGAAGCAAATAAAAGACAATTAAAGTCTGTTCTGGGTATTCTTACTGAGATTTGAATGAATTTTAGGCCGTGAGACTCACTGTCTTATACACAGGAGTGAAGGATTACATCAAACAAAGATAATGGCCCTGAAATCATGGTCTCCGTACCAACGACTTAGGCCTTGGTAGAGGCCCCGCAAGTTCCGTGTTTCCGTCTGCGCTGTGTATGTGCTGAATCCCCGGACTTGCAATCTATCAAGGTTTGCTACAGAATCGATAGAGTAAAGCTCTCTTTAAACCAGCCCATCAAAAACTCCCAGGGCAGGAACAAGACGGGTTAGATACAGAGTGAAGCTCCCTCTACACTGTCCCATCAAACACTCCCAAGGCAGGTACTGCACGGGTTAGATACAGACAAAAAGCTCCCTCTACACTGTCCCATCAAACATTCCCAAGGCAGGTGCTGCACGGGTTAGATATATATAGCAATGCTCCCTCTACACTGTCCCATCAAACACTCCCAGGACTATGGGGAGAGAACGTGGCAGTGGGGTTAGTTTGGGATTGATGCAGGGCTATGGGGAGAGAGTGGGGCAGTGGGATTAGTTTGGGATTGATTCAGGGCTAAGGGGGGAGAGCAGAGCAGTGGGATTAGTTTGGGATCAAGACAGAGCTATGAGGGGAAAGCGAGGCAGTGGGATTACTTTGGGATTGATACAGGGCTTTGGGGAGAGAGCGGGGCAGTGGGATTAGATTGGGGATTGATACAGGGCTACGGGGAGTCAGCAGGGCAGTGGGATTAGTTTGGGGATTGATACAGGGCTATGGGGAGTCAGCAGGGCAGTGGGATTAGTTTGGGGATTGATACAGGGTATGGGGAGAGAGCGGGGCAGTGGGATTAGTTTGGGGATTGATACAGGGCTATGGGGAGAGAGCAGGGCAGTGGGATTAGTTTGGGATTAAGACAGAGCTATGGGGGGAAAGCGAGGCAGTGGGATTACTTTGGGATTGATACAGGGCTATGGGGAGAGAGCGGGGCAGTGGGATTAGATTGGGGATTGATACAGGGCTATGGGGAGTCAGCAGGGCAGTGGGATTAGTTTGGGGATTGATACAGGGTATGGGGAGAGAGCGGGGCAGTGGGATTAGTTTGGGGATTGATACAGGGCTATGGGGATAGAGCGGGGCAGTGGGATCAGTTTGGGATTGATACAGGGCTATGGGGAGAGAGCAGGGCAGTGGGATTAGTTTGGGATTGATACAGGGCTATGGGGAGAGAGCGGGGCATTGGGATTAGTTTGCGATTGATACAGGGCTATGGGGAGAGAGCGGGGCATTGGGATTAGTTTGCGATTGATACAGGACTATGGGGAGAGAGTGGGGCTTTGGGATTAGTTTTGGATTGATACACGGCTATCGGGAGTGAGCAGGGCACTGGGATTAGTTTGGGATTGATACAGGACTATGGGGAGAGAGTGGGGCTTTGGGATTAGTTTTGGATTGATACAGGGCTATCGGGAGTGAGCGGGGCACTGGGATTAGTTTGGGATTGATACAGGGCTATGGGGAGTGAGCGGGGCAGTGGGATTAGTTTGCGGATTGATACAGGGCTATGGGGAGAGAG
This sequence comes from Somniosus microcephalus, assembly GCF_052327205.1. Taxonomy (NCBI): domain Eukaryota; kingdom Metazoa; phylum Chordata; class Chondrichthyes; order Squaliformes; family Somniosidae; genus Somniosus; species Somniosus microcephalus. The sequence continues at coordinate 35,664 of NW_028225724.1, read as the reverse complement.
CGGGGCAGTGGGATTTGTTTGGGATTGATACAGGGCTATCGGGAGAGATCGGGGCAGTGGGATTAGTTTGGGATTTGATACAGGGCTATGGGGTGAGAGCGGGGCAGTGTGATTTGTTTGTGATTGCGACAGGGCTATAGGGAGAGTGCGGGGCAGTGGGATTAATTTGGGATTGATACAGAACTATGGGGAGAGAGCGGGGCAGTGGGATTAGGTTGGGGACTGATACAGGGCTATGGGGAGAGAGCGGGGCAGTGGGATTAGGTTGGGGACTGATACAGGGCTATGGGGAGAGAGCGGGGCAGTGGGATTAGGTTGGCGATTGATACAGGGCTATGGGGAGAGAGCAGGGCAGTGGGATTAGTTTGGGACTGAGACAGAGGGTTGTCAAGTAGCTGTTCCTAGTCCACTTTGGACAGATCCTGCCTTAAAATCAGCCTGTTGTTTGCTAAATTTCCCCACTGAACTCATTGTTAATCTGCTTTATCAAAACGTGCCTCGATCTCCTGGTATATTTCAATACTGAACCTCGGTAGATTAAATAAAAGTGTTACCGTGATTTGATTTAAATGCAGAGGAGGGATTCACATGCGGATGAATGTTGGTCCGCAGATGTCTGGGTACACCTTAGAAAAATGAAGCAAATAAAAGACAATTAAAGTCTGTTCTGGGTATTCTTACTGAGATTTGAATGAATTTTAGGCCGTGAGACTCACTGTCTTATACACAGGAGTGAAGGATTACATCAAACAAAGATAATGGCCCTGAAATCATGGTCTCCGTACCAACGACTTAGGCCTTGGTAGAGGCCTCGCAAGTTCCGTGTTTCCGTCTGCGCTGTGTATGCGCTGAATCCCCGGACTTGCAATCTATCAAGGTTTGCTACAGAATCGATAGAGTAAAGCTCTCTTTAAACCAGCCCATCAAAAACTCCCAGGGCAGGAACAAGACGGGTTAGATACAGAGTGAAGCTCCCTCTACACTGTCCCATCAAACACTCCCAAGGCAGGTACTGCACGGGTTAGATACAGAGTAAAGCTCCCTCTACGCTGTCCCATCAAACACTCCCAAGGCAGGTACAGCACGGGTTAGATATCGAGTAATGCTCCCTCTACACTGTCCCATCAAACACTCCCAAGGCAGGTACCGCACGGGTTAGATACAGAGTAAAGCTCCCTCTACACTGTCCCATCAAACACTCCCAGGGCAGGTACAGCACGGGTTAGATATAGAGTAAAGCTCCCTCTACACTGTCCCATCAAACACTCCCAAGGCAGGTGCTGCACGGGTTAGATACAGAGTAAAGCTCCCTCTACGCTGTCCCATCAAACACTCCCAAGGCAGGTACAGCACGGGTTAGATATAGAGTAATGCTCCCTCTACACTGTCCCATGAAACACTCCCAAGGCAGGTACCGCACAGGTTAGATACAGACAAAAAGCTGCCTCTACACTGTCCCATCAAACATTCCCAAGGCAGGTGCTGCACGGGTTAGATATATATAGTAATGCTCCCTCTACACTGGCCCATCAAACACTCCCAGGGCTATGGGGAGAGAACGTGGCAGTGGGGTTAGTTTGGGAATGATGCAGGGCTACGGGAGGAGAGTGGGGCAGAGGGATTAGTTTGGAATTGATGCAGGGCTATTGGGAAAAGTTTGGGATTGAGGCAGGGCTATGGGGAGAGAGTGGGGCAGTGGGATTAGTTTGCGATTGATTCAGGGCTATGGGGGGAGAGCAGGGCAGTGGGATTAGTTTGGGATCAAGACAGAGCTATGGGGGGAAAGCGAGATAGTGGGATTAGTTTGGGATTGATACAGGGCTATGGGGAGAGAGAGAGGCATTGGGAAAAGTTTGGGATTGATGCAGGGCTATGGGGAGAGAGTTTGGCAGTGGGATTAGTTTGGGATTGATTCAGGGCTATGGGGGGAGTGCAGGGCAGTGGGATTAGTTTGGGATCAAGACAGAGCTATGGGGGGAAAGCAAGGCAGTCGGATTAGTTTCGGGATTGATACAGGGCTATGGGGAGAAAGCGGGGCAGTGGGATTAGTTTGGATATAACACAGGGCTATGAGGAGAAAGCGGGGCAGTGGGATTAGTTTGGATATAACACAGGGCTATGGGGAGAAAGCGGGCAGTGGGATTTGTTTGGATATAACACAGGGCTATGGGGAGTCAGCAGGGCAGTGGGATTAGTTTGGGGATTGATACAGGGCTATGGGGAGAGAGCGGGGCAGTGGGATTAGTTTGGGGATTGATACAGGGCTATGGGGAGAGAGCGGGGCAGTGGGATTAGTTTGGGATTGATACAGGGCTATGGGGAGAGAGCAGGGCAGTGGAATTAGTTTGGGGATTGAAACAGGGCTATGGGGAGAGAGCGGGGCATTGGGATTAGTTTTGGATTGATACAGGGCTATCGGGAGTGAGCGGGGCACTGGGATTAGTTTGTGATTGATACAGGGCTATGGGGAGTGAGCGGGGCAGTGGGATTATTTTGCGGATTGATACAGGGCTATGGGGAGAGAGCGGGGCAGTGGGATTAGTTTGGGATTAATACAGGGCAATGGGGAGACAGCGGGGCAGTTTGATTAGTTTGGGATTGATACAGGACTATGGGGAGAGAGCGGGACAGTGGGATTAGCTTGGGGATTGATACAGGGCTATGGGGAGAGAGCGGGGCAGTGGGATTAGTTTGGGGATTGATACAGGGCTATGGGGAGTGAGCGGGGCAGTGGGAATAGTTTGGGATTGATACAGGGCTATCCGGAGAGAGCGGGGCAGTGGGATTAGTTTGGGATTTGATACAGGGCTATGGGGTGAGAGCGGGGCAGTGTGATTTGTTTGGGATTGATACATGGCTATGGGGAGAGTGCAGGGCAGTGGGATTAGTTTGGGATTGATACAGAGCTATGGGGAGAGAGCGGGGCAGTGGGATTAGTTTGGGGATTGATACAGGGCTATGGGGAGAGAGCGGGGCAGTGTGATTAGTTTGGAATTGATACAGGGCAATCGGAAGAGAGCGGGGCAGTGGGATTCGTTTGGGGATTGATACAGGGCTATGGGGTGAGAGCAGGGCAGTCTGATTAGTTTGGGATTGATACAGGGTTATCGGGAGCGAGCGAGGCATTGGGAATAGTTTGGGATTGATACAGGGCTATCGGGAGAGATCGGGGCAGTGTGATTAGTTTGGGATTGATACAGGGCTATGGGGAGGGAGTGGGGCTTTGGGATTAGTTTAGGATTGATACAGGCCTATCGGGAGTGAGCGGGGCACTGGGATTAGTTTGGGATTGATACAGGGCTTTGGGGAGTGAGCGGGGCAGTGGGATTAGTTTGCGGATTGATACAGGGCTATGGGGAGTGAGCGGGGCAGTGGGATTAGTTTGGGATTGATAAACGGCTATGGGGAGAGAGCGGGGCAATGGGATTAGTTTTGGGGATTGATACAGGGCTATGGGGAGATAGCGGGGCAGTGGGATTAGTTTGGGATTGATGCAGGACTATGGGGAGAGAGCGGGGCAGTGGGATTAGTTTAGGATTGATGTAGGGCTATGGGGGGAGAGCAGGGCAGTGGGATTAGGTTGGGGACTGATACAGGGCAATCGGGAGAGAGCGGGGCAGTGGGATTAGGTTGCGGACTGATACAGGGCTATGGGGAGAGAGCGGGGCAGTGGGATTAGGTTGGCGATTGATAAAGGGCTAACAGGAGAGAGCAGGGCAGTGGGATTAGTTTGGGACTGAGACAGAGGGTTGTCAAGTAGCTGTTCCCAGTCCACTTTGGACAGATCCTGCCTTATCATATTAAAATCGGCCTGTTGTTTGCTAAATTTCCCCACTGAACTCATTGTTAATCTGCTTTATCAAAACGTGCCTGGATCTCCTGGTATATTTCAATACTGAACCTCGGTAGATTAAATAAAAGTGTTACCGTGATTTGATTTAAATGCAGAGGAGGGATTCACATGCGGATGAATGTTGGTCTGCAGATATCTGGGTACACCTTAGAAAAATGAAGCAAATAAAAGACAATTAAAGTCTGTTCTGGGTATTCTTACTGAGATTTGAATGAATTTTAGGCCGTGAGACTCACTGTCTTATACACAGGAGTGAAGGATTACATCAAACAAAGATAATGGCCCTGAAATCATGGTCCCCGTACCAACGACTTAGGCCTTGGTAGAGGCCCCGCAAGTTCCGTGTTTCCGTCTGCGCTGTGTGTGCGCTGAATCCCCGGACTTGCAATCTATCAAGGTTTGCTACAGAATCGATAGAGAAAAGCTCTCTTTAAACCAGCCCATCAAAAACTCCCAGGGCAGGAACAACACGGGTTAGATACAGAGTGAAGCTCCCTCTACACTGTCCCATCAAACACTCCCATGGCAGGGACTGCACGGGTCAGATAAAGAGTAAAGCTCCCTCTATGCTGTCCCATCAAACACTCCCAAGGCAGGTACAGCACGGGTTAGATATAGAGTAATGCTCCCTCTACACTGTCCCATCAAACACTCCCAAGGCAGGTACCGCACGGGTTAGATACAGACAAAAAGCTCCCTCTACACTGTCCCATCAAACATTCCCAAGGCAGGTGCTGCACGGGTTAGATATATATAGTAATGCTCCCTCTACACTGTCCCATCAAACACTCCCAGGGGTATGGGGAGAGAACGTGGCAGTGGGGTTAGTTTGGGAATGATGCAGGGCTATGGGCAGAGACTGGGGCAGAGGGATTAGTTTGGAATTGATGCAGGGCTATGGGGGGAGAGCAGGGCAGTGGGGTTAGTTTGGGATCAAGACAGAGCTATGGGGGGAAAGCGAGGCACTGGGATTAGTTTGGGATTGATACAGGGCTATGGGGAGAGAGCGGGGCAGTGGGATTAGATTGGGGATTGATACAGGGCTATGGGGAGTCAGCAGGGCCGTGGGATTAGTTTGGGGATTGATACAGGGTATGGGGAGAGAGCGGGGCAGTGGGATTAGTTTGGGGATTGATACAGGGCTATGGGGAGAGAGCAGGGCAGTGGGATTAGTTTGGGGATTGATACAGGGCTATGGGGATAGAGCGGGGCAGTGGGATTAGTTTGGGATTGATACAGGGCTATGGGGAGAGAGCAGGGCAGTGGGATTAGTTTGGGATTGATAAAGGGCTATGGGGAGAGAGCGGGGCAGTGGGATTAGTTTGGGATTGATACAGGGCTATGGGGAGAGAGCGGGGCAGTGGGATTAGTTTGGGGATTGAAACAGGGCTATGGGGAGAGAGCGGGGCATTGGGATTAGTTTGGGATTGATACAGGACTATGGGGAGAGAGTGGGGCTTTGGGATTAGTTTTGGATTCATACAGGGCTATCGGGAGTGAGCGGGGCACTGGGATTAGTTTGGGATTGATACAGGGCTATGGGGAGTGAGCGGGGCAGCGGGATTAGTTTGCGGATTGATACAGGGCTATGGGGAGAGAGCGAGGCATTGGGATTAGTTTGCGGATTGATACAGGGCTATCGGGAGAGATCGGGGCAGTGTGATTAGTTTGGGATTGATACAGGGCTATGGGGTTTTGTATATTCCACATGTCCTGTGCTTGAAGTCTCTGACATTGGCCAGACATTGTTTTAGCATTTCATTGTCTTGGGCTGTTTACTATGAACATCTTTACCTGTTTCTGATCTACACAGGATGCAACAGATCAGAAAAACCTCCATTCAACAATGCGAATTCCTGTCTCTGCAAAGACATCATGCTGTTCCACAATGCAGGAATGTCGCAAACAGCTTTTGCTAGCTGAGATCAACTTTAACCATTCAAACCTTTCAGGTAAAGAAGCTTCTAGATTCCGAGCCACAAATTGAATCGTTTAAGACAGAAAGAATGTCACAGAAATGTGATTTATTGCTGTTATTTTACAATTTACAAATATACACACAATTTGTGTCACTGAATTATAAACAAAAAGCAGGCAAAGCTATGACTTAACAGAAATAAACACTTGTTTTTCTTCCTGGACAGCAAAACCAGTCAGACTGACTTGCAAATGTTTACTGATATGTTGACGTAAAGATTTATAATTGACCAATTTCGCTTCTAATGTTTTTCTCTCAAACATTCTCCACAATATTAATCCCTGCTCTTGTCACAAGGAGTGTTGAATTATTTTAGGTACTTCGCAATTAAAAGCAGGAAACAAACTTCATTATACTCACAAATTTTAATCTCCTATTTCAAACATTCAAACCAAATCGAATTGTACGTTATCACTTTAATCAATGTATTTTCTGTGTCTCTCTCAATAAACAAAGAGTGGTTTCTTCTAAAGTAGCTTCCTGCAATTTTTATACATCATTACATAACTCTTGCTTCAATTAACACTCCACTAAATGTTTAAGAGGAAATCTATATTTACGTTATTCCTGCGACTTGTTAGGACTATCGAACGAGACATTATAAAATGGTTTGTGTTTTTCCCCTTTCTTGGTTCTCTTCCTAAATGTCTTAATGGTATATTTTTAAAAAGTCATTAAAAAGTAATCTGTAACTCCTACAAATCCTCCCCTACCTTCCCCCTCCACAACACCATGGTTGCAAGTTTGTGTAAAGCTACTCACTTTAGTCAATCACTCAAAATCAAATCTTGAGATATTTCAATTTGAAAACATTTTAACCATTTCAGAGCACTTTAAAAGCGTTTGGACTTCAAGACCTGGTTGAAACTTGTTTAGGTGAGGGGAAAATTGGCTTTTGCTTCAGTCTCTTCCAAAATCATGTTCGAAACTTAGGGGGAGAAAGTGTTTTTTACACTCATTTTTGGTGAAAAGTTCATTAAAAATCGTTAAAATCTTTCAAGTCTCACTGCAGCTTTGACAGAAGAAGTTGCTCCAAGTTTCTCCTTCCCCCTTCAATGCTGTCGTTAAACATCCGACAAAATAAAGTCTAATTCCAAACGGAGCTCCAATCAGAAAGTGAATAAAGTGGTTAAACTTCCTAAGAAGGCGGCGAGGTTATCTATCCCCAGCCTTGGCGATGAGCTGGGATCAGTTTTTGGAGATGTTGTTTCCTCTTTTTCTGTTGCCGTTCCCTCCGTCTCTAAGAGTCTGAGGTACAAACGGGGGCACAAACTACTTCCCTTTCTCGCAACATGATTTAAATAACCCTGGCTGATTTCCCTCTCTCTCTAACCCAGGGGTCACTGGACAATGATCAGGAGCAGGAACCCTGGCTGATTTTCCCCTCTCTCTAACCCAGGGGTCACTGGGCAGTGATCAGGAGCAGGAACCCTGCCTGATTTCCCCTCTCTCTAACCCAGGGATCACTGGACAGAGATCAGGAGCACGAACCCTGGCTCATTTCCCCTCTCTCTAACCCACGGGTCACTGGACAATGATCAGGAGCATGAACCCTGGATGGTTCCCCCTCTCTCTAGGTCACTGGATAGTGATCAGGACCTGGAACCCTGGCTGATTTCCCTCTCTCTCTAACCCAGGGGTCACTGGACAATGATCAGGAGCAGGAACCCTGGCTGTTTCCCCTCTCTCTAACCCAGGGGTCACTGGATAGTGATCAGGAGCATGAACCCTGGCTGATTTCCCCTCTCTCTCTAACCCAGGTGTCACTGGACTGTGATAAGGAGCAGGAACCCTGGCTGATTTCCCCTCTCTCTAACCCAGGGGTCACTGGACTGTAATCAGGAGCAGGAACCCTGGCTGATTTCCCCTCTCTCTCTAACCCAGGGTTCACTGGACTGTAATCAGGAGCAGGAACCCTGGCTGCTTTCATCTCTCTCTAACCCAAGGGTCATTGGACAGTGATCAGGAGCACGAACCCTGGCTGATTTCCCCTCTCTCTAACCCAGGGGTCACTGGACAATGATCAGGAGCAGGAACCCTGGTTGATTTCCCCTCTCTCTCTAACCCAGGGTTCACTGGACTGTAATCAGGAGCAGGAACCCTGGCTGCTTTCATCTCTCTCTAACCCAAGGGTCATTGGACAGTGATCAGGAGCACGAACCCTGGCTGATTTCCCCTCTCTCTAACCCAGGGGTCACTGGACAATGATCAGGAGCAGGAACCCTGGCTGATTTCCCCTCTCTCTAACCCAGGGGTCACTGGACTGTGATCAGGAGCAGGAACCCTGGCTGATTTCCCCTCTCTCTCTAAACCAGGGGTCACTGGGCAGTGATCAGGAGCAGGAACCCAGGCTGATTTCCCCTCTCTCTAACCCAGGGGTCACTGGACAGTGATCAGGAGCATGAATCCTGGCTGATTTCCCCTCTCTCTCTAACCCAGAGGTCACTGGGCAGTGATCAGGAGCAGGAACCCTGGCTGATTTCCCCTCTCTCTCTAACCCAGGGGTCACTGGACAGTGATCAGGAGCAGGAACCCTGGCTGATTTCCCCTCTCTCTAACCGAGGGGTCACTGGACTGTGATCAGGAGCAGGAACCCTGGCTGATTTCCCCTCTCTCTCTAACCCAGGGTTCACTGGACTGTAATCAGGAGCAGGAACCCTGGCTGCTTTCATCTCTCTCTAACCCAAGGGTCATTGGACAGTGATCAGGAGGACGAACCCTGGCTGATTTCCCCTCTCTCTAACCCAGGGGTCACTGGACTGTGATCAGGAGCAGGAACCCTGGCTGATTTCCCCTCTATCTCTAACCCAGGGGTCACTGGACAGTGATCAGGAGCAGGAACCCTGGCTGGTTCCCCCTCTCTCTAAACCAGGGGTCACTGGGCTGTGATCAGGAGCAGGAACCCTGGCTGATTTCCCCTCTCTCTAACCCAGGGGTCACTGGGCAGTGATCAGGAGCATGAATCCTGGCTGATTTCCCTCTCTCTCTAACCCAGGGGTCACTGGGCAGTGATCAGGAGCAGGAACCCGGGCTGATTTCCCCTCTCTCTAACCCAGGGGTCACTGGATAGTGATCAGGAGCATGAACCCTGGCTGATTTCCCTCTCTCTCTAACCCAGGGGTCACTGGGCAGTGATCAGGAGCAGGAACCCAGGCTGACTTCCCTTCTCTCTAACCAGGCGTCACTGGATAGTGTTCAGGAGCAGGAACCCTGGCTGATTTCCTCCTCTCTCTAACTCAGGGGTCACTGGATAGTGATCAGGAGCAGGAACCCTGGCTGATTTCCCCTCTCTCTCTAACCCAGAGGTCACTGGGCAGTGATCAGGAGCAGGAACCCTGGCTGATTTCCCCTCTCTCTAACCGAGGGGTCACTGGACTGTAATCAGGAGCAGGAACCCTGGCTGATTTCCCCTCTCTCTCTAACCCAGGGTTCACTGGACTGTAATCAGGAGCAGGAACCCTGGCTGCTTTCACCTCTCTCTCTAACCCAAGGGTCGTTGGACAGTGATCAGGAGCACGAACCCTGGCTGATTTCCCCTCTCTCTAACCCAGGGGTCACTGGACAGTGATCAGGAGCAGGAACCCTGGCTGATTTCCCCTCTCTCTCTAACCCAGGGGTCACTGGACAGTGATCAGGAGCAGGAACCCTGGCTGGTTCCCCCTCTCTCTAACTCAGGGGTCACTGGATAGTGATCAGGAGCTGGAACCCGGGCTGGTTTCCCCTCTCTCTAACCCAGGGGTTAATGGACAATGATCAGGAGCAGGAACTCTCGCTGATTTCCCTCTCTCTCTAACCAGGGGTCACTGGATAGTGATCAGGAGCATGAACCCTGGCTGATTTCACCTGTCTCTCTAACCCAGGGGTCACTGGACAATGATCAGGAGCAAGAACCCTGGCTGATTTCCCCTCTCTCTAACGCAGGAGTCACTGGACAGTGATCAGGAGCAGGAACCCTGGCTGGTTCCCCCTCTCTCTAACCCAGGGGTCACTGGACTGTAATCAGGAGCAGGAACCCTGGCTGATTTCCCCTCTCTCTAACCCAGGGTTCACTGGACTGTAATCAGGAGCTAGAACCCGGGCTGATTTCCCCTCTCTCTAACCCAGGAGTCACTGGACAGTGATCAGGAGCACGAACCCTGGCTGATTTCCCTCTCTCTCTCACCCAGGTGTCACTGGACTGTGATCAGGAGCAGGAACCCTGGCTGATTTCCCTCTCTCTCTATCCCAGGGGTCACTGGACTGTGATCAGGAGCAGGAACCCCAGCTGATTTCCTCTCTCTCTAACTCAGGGGTCACTGGGCAGTGATCAGCAGCAGGAACCCAGGCTGATTGCCCTCTCTCTCTAAACCAGGGGTCACTGGACTGTGATCAGGAGCAGGAACCCTGGCTGATTTCCCCTCTCTCTAACCCAGGGGTCACTGGGCAGTGATCAGGAGCAGGAACCCTGGCTGATTTCCCCTCTCTCTAACCCAGGGGTCACTGGGCAGTGATCAGGAGCAGAAACCCTGGCTGATTTCCCCTCTCTAACCCAGGGGTCACTGGACAGTGATCAGGAGCAGGAACCCTGGCTGAATTCCCCTCTCTCTCTAACCCAGGGGTCACTGGGCAGTGATCAGGAGCAGGAACCCTGGCTGATTTCCCCTCTCTCTAACCCAGGGGTCACTGGGCAGTGATCAGGAGCAGAAACCCTGGCTGATTTCCCCTCTCTAACCCAGGGGTCACTGGACAGTGATCAGGAGCAGGAACCCTGGCTGAATTCCCCTCTCTCTCTAACCCAGGGGTCACTGGGCAGTGATCAGGAGCAGGAACCCAGGCTGATTTCCACTCTCTCTCACCCAGGGTTCACTGGGCAGTGATCAGGAGCAGGAACACTGGCTGATTTCCCTCTCTCTCTAACCCAGGGGTCACTGGGCAGTGATCAGGAGCAGGAATCCTGGCTGATTTCACCTCTCTCTAACCCAGGGGTCAGTGGATAGTGATCAGGAGCATGAACCCTGGCTGATTTCCCCTCTCTCTAACCCAGGGTTCACTGGACTGTGATCAGGAGCAGGAATCCTGGCTGATTTCCCTCTCTCTCTAACCCAGGGGTCAGTGGATAGTGATCAGGAGCATGAACCCTGGCTGATTTCCCCTCTCTCTAACCCAGGGGTCACTGGACTGTGATCAGGAGCATGAACCCTGGCTGATTTCCCTCTCTCTCTAACCCAGGGTTCACTGTGCAGTGATCAGGAGCAGGAACCCTGGCTGATTTCCCTCTCTCTCTAACCCAGGGGTCACTGGGCAGTGATCAGGAGCTGGAACCCCGGCTGATTTTCCCTCTCTCTAACCCAGGGGTCACTGGACTGTGATCAGGAGCATGAACCCTGGCTGATTTCGCTCTCTCTCTAACCCAGGGGTCACTGGACTGTGATCAGGAGCAGGAACCCTGGCTGATTTCCCTCTCTCTCTAACCCAGGGGTCACTGGACTGTGATCAGGAGCAGGAACCCTGGCTGATTTCCCCTCTCTCTAACCCAGGGATCTCTGGATAGTGATCAGGAGCAGGAACCCTGGCTGATTTCCACTCTCTAACCCAGGAGTCACTGGACAGTGATCAGGAGCATGAACCCTGGCTGATTTCCCCTCTCTCTCTAACCCAGGGGTCACTGGACTGTGATCAGGAGCAGGAACCCAGGCTGATTTCCACTCTCTCAACCCAGGGTTCACTGGACAATGATCAGGAGCAGGAACCCTGGCTGATTTCCCCTCTCTCTAACCCAGGGGTCACTGGGCAGTGATCAGGAGCAGGAACCCTGGCTGATTTCACCTCTCTCTCTAACCCAGGGGTCACTGGACAGTGATCAGGAGCAGGAACCCTGGTTGATTTCCCTCTCTCTCTAACCCAGGGGTCACTGGGCAGTGATCAGGAGCAGGAACCCTGGCTGATTTCACCTCTCTCTCTAACCCAGGGGTCACTGGACAGTGATCAGGAGCAGGAACCCTGGCTGATTTCCCTCTCTCTCTAACCCAGGGGTCACTGGGCAGTGATCAGGAGCAGGAACCCTGGCTGATTTCCCCTCTCTCTAACCCAGGGGTCACTGGGCAGTGATCAGGAGCAGGAACCCTGGATGATTTCCCCTCTCTCTAACCCAGGGGTCACTGGACAGCGATCAGGAGCAGGAACCCTGGCTGATTCCCCCTCTCTCCAAGCCAGTGGTCATTGGGCAGTGATCAGGAGCAGGTACCCTGGCTGATTTCCCCTCTCTCTCTAACCCAGGGGTCACTGGACTGTGATCAGGAGCAGGAACCCTGGCTGATTTCACCTCTCTCTCTAACCCAGGGGTCACTGGACAGTGATCAGGAGCAAGAACCCTGGCTGATTTCCCCTCTCTCTCTAACCCAGGGTTCACTGGACTGTAATCAGGAGCAGGAACCCTGGCTGCTTTCACCTCTCTCTCTAACCCAAGGGTCATTGGACAGTGATCAGGAGCACGAACCCTGGCTGATTTCCCCTCTCTCTAACCCAGGGGTCACTGGACTGTGATCAGGAGCAGGAACCCTGGCTGATTTCCCCTCTCTCTCTAACCCAGGGGTCACTGGACAGTGATCAGGAGCAGGAACCCTGGCTGGTTCCCCCTCTCTCTAACTCAGGGGTCACTGGATAGTGATCAGGAGCTGGAACCCGGGCTGGTTTCCCCTCTCTCTAACCCAGGGGTTAATGGACAATGATCAGGAGCAGGAACTCTCGCTGATTTCCCTCTCTCTCTAACCAGGGGTCACTGGATAGTGATCAGGAGCATGAACCCTGGCTGATTTCACCTGTCTCTCTAACCCAGGGGTCACTGGACAATGATCAGGAGCAGGAACCCTGGCTGATTTCCCCTCTCTCTAACCCAGGAGTCACTGGACAGTGATCAGGAGCAGGAACCCTGGCTGGTTCCCCCTCTCTCTAACCCAGGGGTCACTGGACTGTAATCAGGAGCAGGAACCCTGGCTGATTTCCCCTCTCTCTAACCCAGGGTTCACTGGACTGTAATCAGGAGCTGGAACCCGGGCTGATTTCCCCTCTCTCTAACCCAGGAGTCACTGGACAGTGATCAGGAGCACGAACCCTGGCTGATTTCCCTCTCTCTCTCACCCAGGTGTCACTGGACTGTGATCAGGAGCAGGAACCCTGGCTGATTTCCCTCTCTCTCTATCCCAGGGGTCACTGGACTGTGATCAGGAGCAGGAACCCCAGCTGATTTCCTCTCTCTCTAACTCAGGGGTCACTGGGCAGTGATCAGCAGCAGGAACCCAGGCTGATTGCCCTCTCTCTCTAAACCAGGGGTCACTGGACTGTGATCCGGAGCAGGAACCCTGGCTGATTTCCCCTCTCTCTAACCCAGGGGTCACTGGGCAGTGATCAGGAGCAGGAACCCTGGCTGATTTCCCCTCTCTCTAACCCAGGGGTCACTGGGCAGTGATCAGGAGCAGAAACCCTGGCTGATTTCCCCTCTCTAACCCAGGGGTCACTGGACAGTGATCAGGAGCAGGAACCCTGGCTGAATTCCCCTCTCTCTCTAACCCAGGGGTCACTGGGCAGTGATCAGGAGCAGGAACCCTGGCTGAATTCCCCTCTCTCTCTAACCCAGGGTTCACTGGGCAGTGATCAGGAGCAGGAACACTGGCTGATTTCCCTCTCTCTCTCTAACCCAGGGGTCACTGGGCAGTGATCAGGAGCAGGAATCCTGGCTGATTTCACCTCTCTCTAACCCAGGGGTCAGTGGATAGTGATCAGGAGCATGAACCCTGGCTGATTTCCCCTCTCTCTAACCCAGGGTTCACTGGACTGTGATCAGGAGCAGGAATCCTGGCTGATTTCCCTCTCTCTCTAACCCAGGGGTCAGTGGATAGTGATCAGGAGCATGAACCCTGGCTGATTTCCCCTCTCTCTAACCCAGGGGTCACTGGGCAGTGATCAGGAGCAGGAACCCTGGATGATTTCCCCTCTCTCTAACCCAGGGGTCACTGGACAGCGATCAGGAGCAGGAACCCTGGCTGATTCCCCCTCTCTCCAAGCCAGTGGTCATTGGGCAGTGATCAGGAGCAGGTACCCTGGCTGATTTCCCCTCTCTCTCTAACCCAGGGGTCACTGGACTGTGATCAGGAGCAGGAACCCTGGCTGATTTCACCTCTCCCTCTAACCCAGGGGTCACTGGACAGTGATCAGGAGCAAGAACCCTGGCTGATTTCCCCTCTCTCTCTAACCCAGGGTTCACTGGACTGTAATCAGGAGCAGGAACCCTGGCTGCTTTCACCTCTCTCTCTAACCCAAGGGTCATTGGACAGTGATCAGGAGCACGAACCCTGGCTGATTTCCCCTCTCTCTAACCCAGGGGTCACTGGACAGTGATCAGGAGCAGGAACCCTGGCTGGTTCCCCCTCTCTCTAACTCAGGGGTCACTGGATAGTGATCAGGAGCTGGAACCCGGGCTGGTTTCCTCTCTCTCTAACCCAGGGGTTAATGGACAATGATCAGGAGCAGGAACTCTCGCTGATTTCCCTCTCTCTCTAACCAGGGGTCACTGGATAGTGATCAGGAGCATGAACCCTGGCTGATTTCACCTGTCTCTCTAACCCAGGGGTCACTGGACAATGATCAGGAGCAGGAACCCTGGCTGATTTCCCCTCTCTCTAACCCAGGAGTCACTGGACAGTGATCAGGAGCAGGAACCCTGGCTGGTTCCCCCTCTCTCTAACCCAGGGGTCACTGGACTGTAATCAGGAGCAGGAACCCTGGCTGATTTCCCCTCTCTCTAACCCAGGGTTCACTGGACTGTAATCAGGAGCTGGAACCCGGGCTGATTTCCCCTCTCTCTAACCCAGGAGTCACTGGACAGTGATCAGGAGCACGAACCCTGGCTGATTTCCCTCTCTCTCTCACCCAGGTGTCACTGGACTGTGATCAGGAGCAGGAACCCTGGCTGATTTCCCTCTCTCTCTATCCCAGGGGTCACTGGACTGTGATCAGGAGCAGGAACCCCAGCTGATTTCCTCTCTCTCTAACTCAGGGGTCACTGGGCAGTGATCAGCAGCAGGAACCCAGGCTGATTGCCCTCTCTCTCTAAACCAGGGGTCACTGGACTGTGATCAGGAGCAGGAACCCTGGCTGATTTCCCCTCTCTCTAACCCAGGGGTCACTGGGCAGTGATCAGGAGCAGGAACCCTGGCTGATTTCCCCTCTCTCTAACCCAGGGGTCACTGGGCAGTGATCAGGAGCAGAAACCCTGGCTGATTTCCCCTCTCTAACCCAGGGGTCACTGGACAGTGATCAGGAGCAGGAACCCTGGCTGAATTCCCCTCTCTCTCTAACCCAGGGGTCACTGGGCAGTGATCAGGAGCAGGAACCCTGGCTGAATTCCCCTCTCTCTCTAACCCAGGGTTCACTGGGCAGTGATCAGGAGCAGGAACACTGGCTGATTTCCCTCTCTCTCTCTAACCCAGGGGTCACTGGGCAGTGATCAGGAGCAGGAATCCTGGCTGATTTCACCTCTCTCTAACCCAGGGGTCAGTGGATAGTGATCAGGAGCATGAACCCTGGCTGATTTCCCCTCTCTCTAACCCAGGGTTCACTGGACTGTGATCAGGAGCAGGAATCCTGGCTGATTTCCCTCTCTCTCTAACCCAGGGGTCAGTGGATAGTGATCAGGAGCATGAACCCTGGCTGATTTCCCCTCTCTCTAA
The DNA here is from genome assembly GCF_052327205.1 of Somniosus microcephalus. NCBI lineage: Eukaryota > Metazoa > Chordata > Chondrichthyes > Squaliformes > Somniosidae > Somniosus > Somniosus microcephalus. The sequence continues at coordinate 20,129 of NW_028225724.1, read as the reverse complement.
CCCAGGGGTCACTGGACTGTGATCAGGAGCATGAACCCTGGCTGATTTCCCTCTCTCTCTAACCCAGGGTTCACTGTGCAGTGATCAGGAGCAGGAACCCTGGCTGATTTCCCTCTCTCTCTAACCCAGGGGTCACTGGGCAGTGATCAGGAGCTGGAACCCCGGCTGATTTTCCCTCTCTCTAACCCAGGGGTCACTGGACTGTGATCAGGAGCATGAACCCTGGCTGATTTCGCTCTCTCTCTAACCCAGGGGTCACTGGACTGTGATCAGGAGCAGGAACCCTGGCTGATTTCCCTCTCTCTCTAACCCAGGGGTCACTGGACTGTGATCAGGAGCAGGAACCCTGGCTGATTTCCCCTCTCTCTAACCCAGGGATCTCTGGATAGTGATCAGGAGCAGGAACCCTGGCTGATTTCCCCTCTCTCTAACCCAGGGGTCACTGGGCAGTGATCAGGAGCAGGAACCCTGGCTGATTTCACCTCTCTCTCTAACCCAGGGGTCACTGGACAGTGATCAGGAGCAGGAACCCTGGCTGATTTCCCTCTCTCTCTAACCCAGGGGTCACTGGGCAGTGATCAGGAGCAGGAACCCTGGCTGATTTCACCTCTCTCTCTAACCCAGGGGTCACTGGACAGCGATCAGGAGCAGGAACCCTGGCTGATTTCCCTCTCTCTCTAACCCAGGGGTCACTGGGCAGTGATCAGGAGCAGGAACCCTGGCTGATTTCCCCTCTCTCTCTAACCCAGGGGTCACTGGACAGTGATCAGGAGCAGGAACCCTGGCTGATTTCCCCTCTCTCTCTAACCCAGGGGTCACTGGACAGTGATCAGGAGCAGGAACCCTGGCTGGTTCCCCCTCTCTCTAACTCAGGGGTCACTGGATAGTGATCAGGAGCTGGAACCCGGGCTGGTTTCCCCTCTCTGTAACCCAGGGGTTAATGGACAATGATCAGGAGCAGGAACTCTCGCTGATTTCCCTCTCTCTCTAACCAGGGGTCACTGGATAGTGATCAGGAGCATGAACCCAGGCTGATTTCACCTGTCTCTCTAACCCAGGGGTCACTGGACAATGATCAGGAGCAGGAACCCTGGCTGATTTCCGCTCTCTCTAACCCAGGAGTCACTGGACAGTGATCAGGAGCAGGAACCCTGGCTGGTTCCCCCTCTCTCTAACCCAGGGGTCACTGGACTGTAATCAGGAGCAGGAACCCTGGCTGATTTCCCCTCTCTCTAACCCAGGGTTCACTGGACTGTAATCAGGAGCTGGAACCCAGGCTGATTTCCCCTCTCTCTAACCCAGGAGTCACTGGACAGTGATCAGGAGCACGAACCCTGGCTGATTTCCCTCTCTCTCTCACCCAGGTGTCACTGGACTGTGATCAGGAGCAGGAACCCTGGCTGATTTCCCTCTCTCTCTATCCCAGGGGTCACTGGACTGTGATCAGGAGCAGGAACCCCAGCTGATTTCCTCTCTCTCTAACTCAGGGGTCACTGGGCAGTGATCAGCAGCAGGAACCCAGGCTGATTGCCCTCTCTCTCTAAACCAGGGGTCACTGGACTGTGATCAGGAGCAGGAACCCTGGCTGATTTCCCCTCTCTCTAACCCAGGGGTCACTGGGCAGTGATCAGGAGCAGGAACCCTGGCTGATTTCCCCTCTCTCTAACCCAGGGGTCACTGGGCAGTGATCAGGAGCAGAAACCCTGGCTGATTTCCCCTCTCTAACCCAGGGGTCACTGGACAGTGATCAGGAGCAGGAACCCTGGCTGAATTCCCCTCTCTCTCTAACCCAGGGGTCACTGGGCAGTGATCAGGAGCAGGAACCCAGGCTGATTTCCACTCTCTCTCACCCAGGGTTCACTGGGCAGTGATCAGGAGCAGGAACACTGGCTGATTTCCCTCTCTCTCTAACCCAGGGGTCACTGGGCAGTGATCAGGAGCAGGAATCCTGGCTGATTTCACCTCTCTCTAACCCAGGGGTCAGTGGATAGTGATCAGGAGCATGAACCCTGGCTGATTTCCCCTCTCTCTAACCCAGGGTTCACTGGACTGTGATCAGGAGCAGGAATCCTGGCTGATTTCCCTCTCTCTCTAACCCAGGGGTCAGTGGATAGTGATCAGGAGCATGAACCCTGGCTGATTTCCCCTCTCTCTAACCCAGGGGTCACTGGACTGTGATCAGGAGCATGAACCCTGGCTGATTTCCCTCTCTCTCTAACCCAGGGTTCACTGTGCAGTGATCAGGAGCAGGAACCCTGGCTGATTTCCCTCTCTCTCTAACCCAGGGGTCACTGGGCAGTGATCAGGAGCTGGAACCCCGGCTGATTTTCCCTCTCTCTAACCCAGGGGTCACTGGACTGTGATCAGGAGCATGAACCCTGGCTGATTTCGCTCTCTCTCTAACCCAGGGGTCACTGGACTGTGATCAGGAGCAGGAACCCTGGCTGATTTCCCTCTCTCTCTAACCCAGGGGTCACTGGACTGTGATCAGGAGCAGGAACCCTGGCTGATTTCCCCTCTCTCTAACCCAGGGATCTCTGGATAGTGATCAGGAGCAGGAACCCTGGCTGATTTCCCCTCTCTAACCCAGGAGTCACTGGACAGTGATCAGGAGCATGAACCCTGGCTGATTTCCCCTCTCTCTCTAACCCAGGGGTCACTGGACTGTGATCAGGAGCAGGAACCCAGGCTGATTTCCACTCTCTCAACCCAGGGTTCACTGGACAATGATCAGGAGCAGGAACCCTGGCTGATTTCCCCTCTCTCTAACCCAGGGGTCACTGGGCAGTGATCAGGAGCAGGAACCCTGGCTGATTTCACCTCTCTCTCTAACCCAGGGGTCACTGGACAGTGATCAGGAGCAGGAACCCTGGCTGATTTCCCTCTCTCTCTAACCCAGGGGTCACTGGGCAGTGATCAGGAGCAGGAACCCTGGCTGATTTCACCTCTCTCTCTAACCCAGGGGTCACTGGACAGTGATCAGGAGCAGGAACCCTGGCTGATTTCCCTCTCTCTCTAACCCAGGGGTCACTGGGCAGTGATCAGGAGCAGGAACCCTGGCTGATTTCCCCTCTCTCTAACCCAGGGGTCACTGGGCAGTGATCAGGAGCAGGAACCCTGGCTGATTTCCCCTCTCTCTAACCCGGGGTCACTGGACAGCGATCAGGAGCAGGAACCCTGGCTGATTCCCCCTCTCTCCAAGCCAGTGGTCATTGGGCAGTGATCAGGAGCAGGTACCCTGGCTGATTTCCCCTCTCTCTCTAACCCAGGGGTCACTGGACTGTGATCAGGAGCAGGAACCCTGGCTGATTTCACCTCTCTCTCTAACCCAGGGGTCACTGGACAGTGATCAGGAGCAAGAACCCTGGCTGATTTCCCCTCTCTCTAACCCAGGGGTCACTGGACAATGATCAGGAGCAGGAACCCTGGCTGATTTCCCCTCTCTCTAACTCAGGGGTCACTGGACAGTGATCAGGAGCAGGAACCCTGGCTGATTTCCCCTCTCTCTAACCCAGGGGTCACTGGACAATGATCAGGAGCAGGAACCCAGGCTGAATTCCCCGCTCTCTAACCCAGTGGTTACTGGTCAGTGATCAGGAGCAGGAACCCTGGCTGATTTCCTGCTCTCTCTAACCCAGGAGTCACTGGGCAGTGATCAGGAGCAGGAACCCTGGCTGATTTCCCCTCTTTCCAACCCAGGGGTCACTGGGCAGTGATCAGGAGCAGGAACCCTGGCTGATTTCCCCTCTTTCCAACCCAGTGGTCACTGGTCAGTGATCAGGAGCAGGAACCCTGGCTGATTTCCTCCTCTCTCTAACCCAGGAGTCACTGGGCAGTGATCAGGAGCAGGAACCCCGGCTGATTTCCCCCTCTCTCTAACCCAGGGGTCACTGGACAGTGATCAGGAGCAGGAACCCTGGCTGATTTCCCTCTCTCTCTAACCCAGGGGTCACTGGGCAGTGATCAGGAGCAGGAACCCTGGCTGATTTCCCCTCTCTCTAACCCAGGGGTCATTGGGCAGTGATCAGGAGCAGGTACCCTGGCTGATTTCCCCTCTCTCTCTCTAACCCAGGGGTCACTGGACTGTGATCAGGAGCAGGAACCCTGGCTGATTTCACCTCTCTCTCTAACCCAGGGGTCACTGGACAGTGATCAGGAGCAAGAACCCTGGCTGATTTCCCCTCTCTCTAACCCAGGGGTCACTGGACAATGATCAGGAGCAGGAACCCTGGCTGATTTCCCCTCTCTCTAACTCAGGGGTCACTGGACAGTGATCAGGAGCAGGAACCCTGGCTGATTTCCCCTCTCTCTAACCCAGGGGTCACTGGACAATGATCAGGAGCAGGAACCCTGGCTGAATTCCCCGCTCTCTAACCCAGTGGTCACTGGTCAGTGATCAGGAGCAGGAACCCTGGCTGATTTCCTCCTCTCTCTAACCCAGGAGTCACTGGGCAGTGATCAGGAGCAGGAACCCCGGCTGATTTCCCCCTCTCTCTAAACCAGGGGTCACTGGGCAGTGATCAGGAGCAGGAACCCTGGCTGATTTCCCCTCTTTCCAACCCAGGGGTCACTGGGCAGTGATCAGGAGCAGGAACCCTGGCTGATTTCCCCTCTCTCTAACCCAGGAGTCACTGGACAGTAATCAGGAGCAGGAACCCTGGCTGATTTCCCATCTCTCTCTAACCCATGGGTCACTGGACAGTGATCAGGAGCAGGAATCCTGGCTGATTTCCCATCTCTCTAACACAGAGATCACTGGATAGTGATCAGGAGCGGGATAAGCATGGGATTGATCCGGGGCAATGGGGAGTGAGCGTGGCAGTAGGATTAGTTTGTGATTGATACAGGGCTAGAGGAGAGAGCTGGGCAGTGGGATTAGTTTGGGATTGATACAGGGCTATGGGGAGAGAGGGTGCAGTGGGATTAGTTTGGATATAACACAGGGCTATGGGGTGAAAGCAGGGCAGTGGAAATAGTTTGTGATTGATACAGGGCTATGGGGAGAAAGCAGGGCAGTGGGATTAGTTTGGGGATTGATACAGGGCTATGGGGTGAGAGCAGGGCAGTCTGATTAGTTTGGGATTGATACAGGGTTATCGGGAGCGAGTGAGGCATTGGGAATAGTTTGGGATTGATACAGGGCTATGGGGAGAGAGCGGTGCAGTGGGATTTGTTTGGATATAACAGGGCTATGGGGAGAAAGCAGGGCAGTGGACTTATGTTGGGGATTGATACAGGGCTATGGGGAGAGAGCGGGGCTGTGGGATTTGTTTCGGATTGATACAGAGCTATGGGGAGAAAGCGGGGCAGTGGGATTAATTTGGGGATTGATACAGGGCTATGGGGAGAAAGCGGGGCAGTGGGATTAGTTTGGATATAACACAGGGCTATGGGGAGAAAGCGGGCAGTGGGATTTGTTTGGATATAACACAGGGCTATGGGGAGAAAGCGGGCAGTGGGCTTACGTTGGGGATTGATACAGGGCTATGGGGAGAGAGCGCGGCAGTGGGATTAGGCTGGGGACTGATACAGGGCTATGGGGAGAGAGCAGGGCAGTGGGATTAGGTTGGGGATTGATAAAGGGCTAACAGGAGAGAGCAGGGCAGTGGGATTAGTTTGGGACTGAGACAGAGGGTTGTCAAGTAGCTGTTCCCAGTCCACTTTGGACAGTTCCTGCCTTATCATATTAAAGTCGGCCTGTTGTTTGCTAAATTTCCGCACTGAACTCACGGTTAATCTGCTTTATCAAAACGTGCCTGGATCTCCTGGTATATTTCAATACTGAACCTCGGTAGATTAAATAAAAGTGTTACCGTGATTTGATTTAAATGAAGAGGAGGGATTCACATGCGGATGAATGTTGGTCTGCAGATATCTGGGTACACCTTAGAAAAATGAAGCAAATAAAAGACAATTAAAGTCTGTTCTGGGTATTCCTACTGAGATTTGAATGAATTTTAGGCCGTGAGACTCACTGTCTTATACACAGGAGAGAAGGATTACATCAAACAAAGATAATGGCCCTGAAATCATGGTCTCCGTACCAATGACTTAGGCCTTGGTAGAGGCCCCGCAAGTTCCGTGTTTCCGTCTGCGCTGTGTATGCGCTGAATCCCCGGACTTGCAATCTATCAAGGTTTGCTACAGAATCGATAGAGTAAAGCTGTCTTTAAACCAGCCCATCAAAAACTCCCAGGGCAGGAACAACACAGGTTAGATACAGAGTGAAGCTCCCTCTACACTGTCCCATCAAACACTCCCAAGGCAGGTACTGCACGGGTTAGATACAGACAAAAAGCTCCCTCGACACTGTCCCATCAAACATTCCCAAGGCAGGTGCTGCACGGGTTAGATATATATAGCAATGCTCCCTCTACACTGTCCCATCAAACACTCCCAGGACTATGGGGAGAGAACGTGGCAGTGGGGTTAGTTTGGGATTGATGCAGGGCTATGGGGAGAGAGTGGGGCAGTGGGATTAGTTTGGGATTGATTCAGGGCTATGGGGGGAGAGCAGAGCAGTGGGATTAGTTTGGGATCAAGACAGAGCTATGAGGGGAAAGCGAGGCAGTGGGATTACTTTGGGATTGATACAGGGCTTTGGGGAGAGAGCGGGGCAGTGGGATTAGATTGGGGATTGATACAGGGCTACGGGGAGTCAGCAGGGCAGTGGGATTAGTTTGGGGATTGATACAGGGTATGGGGAGAGAGCGGGGCAGTGGGATTAGTTTGGGGATTGATACAGGGCTATGGGGAGAGAGCAGGGCAGTGGGATTAGTTTGGGGATTGATACAGGGCTATGGGGAGAGAGTGGGGCAGTGGGATTAGTTTGGGATTGATTCAGGGCTATCGGGAGTGAGCGGGGCACTGGGATTAGTTTGGGATTGATACAGGACTATGGGGAGAGAGTGGGGCTTTGGGATTAGTTTTGGATTGATACAGGGCTATCGGGAGTGAGCGGGGCACTGGGATTAGTTTGGGATTGATCCAGGACTATGGGGAGAGAGTGGGGCTTTGGGATTAGTTTTGGATTGATACAGGGCTATCGGGAGTGAGCGGGGCACTGGCATTAGTTTGGGATTGATACAGGGCTATGGGGAGTGAGCGGGGCAGTGGGATTAGTTTGCGGATTGATACAGGGCTATGGGGAGAGAGCGGGGCAGTGGGATTAGTTTGGGGATTGATACAGGGCTATGGGGAGAGAGCGGGGAAGTTTGATTAGTTTGGGGATTGATACAGGGCTATGTAGAGAGCGGGGCAGTGGGATTAGTTTGGGATTGATACAGGGCTATCGGGAGAGATCGGGGCAGTGGGATTAGTTTGAGATTGATACAGGGCTATGGGGAGAGAGCGGGGTCGTGGGATTAATTTGGGATTGATACAGGGCTATGGGGAGAGATCGGGGCAGTGGGATTAGTTTGGGATTGATACAGGGCTATGGGGAGAGAGCGGGGCAGTGGGATTAGTTTGGGATTTGATACAGGGCTATGGGGTGAGAGCGGGGCAGTGTGATTTGTTTGTGATTGCGACAGGGCTATGGGGAGAGTGCGGGGCAGTGGGATTAATTTGGGATTGATACAGAGCTATGGGGAGAGAGCGGGGCAGTGGGATTAGGTTGGGGACTGATACAGGGCTATGGGGAGAGAGCGAGGCAGTGGGATTCGGTTGGCGATTGATAAAGGGCTAACAGGAGAGAGCAGGGCAGTGGGATTAGTTTGGGGCTGAGACAGAGGGTTGTCAAGTAGCTGTTCCTAGTCCACTTTGGACAGATCCTGCCTTAAAATCGGCCTGTTGTTTGCTAAATTTCCCCACTGAACTCATTGTTAATCTGCTTTATCAAAACGTGCCTGGATCTCCTGGTATATTTCAATACTGAACCTCGGTAGATTAAATAAAAGTGTTACCGTGATTTGATTTAAATGCAGAGGAGGGATTCACATGCGGATGAATGTTGGTCTGCAGATATCTGGGTACACCTTAGAAAAATGAAGCAAATAAAAGACAATTAAAGTCTGTTCTGGGTATTCTTACTGAGATTTGAATGAATTTTAGGCCGTGAGACTCACTGTCTTATACACAGGAGTGAAGGATTACATCAAACAAAGATAATGGCCCTGAAATCATGGTCTCCGTACCAACGACTTAGGCCTTGGTAGAGGCCCCGCAAGTTCCGTGTTTCCGTCTGCGCTGTGTATGTGCTGAATCCCCGGACTTGCAATCTATCAAGGTTTGCTACAGAATCGATAGAGTAAAGCTCTCTTTAAACCAGCCCATCAAAAACTCCCAGGGCAGGAACAAGACGGGTTAGATACAGAGTGAAGCTCCCTCTACACTGTCCCATCAAACACTCCCAGGACTATGGGGAGAGAACGTGGCAGTGGGGTTAGTTTGGGATTGATGCAGGGCTATGGGGAGAGAGTGGGGCAGTGGGATTAGTTTGGGATTGATTCAGGGCTATGGGGGGAGAGCAGAGCAGTGGGATTAGTTTGGGATTAAGACAGAGCTATGGGGGGAAAGCGAGGCAGTGGGATTACTTTGGGATTGATACAGGGCTATGGGGAGAGAGCGGGGCAGTGGGATTAGATTGGGGATTGATACAGGGCTATGGGGAGTCAGCAGGGCAGTGGGATTAGTTTGGGGATTGATACAGGGTATGGGGAGAGAGCGGGGCAGTGGGATTAGTTTGGGGATTGATACAGGGCTATGGGGAGAGAGCAGGGCAGTGGGATTAGTTTGGGGATTGATACAGGGCTATGGGGATAGAGCGGGGCAGTGGGATTAGTTTGGGATTGATACATGGCTATGGGGAGAGAGCAGGGCAGTGGGATTAGTTTGGGATTGATACAGGGCTATGGGGAGAGAGCGGGGCATTGGGATTAGTTTGCGATTGATACAGGGCTATGGGGAGAGAGCGGGGCAGTGGGATTAGTTTGGGGATTGAAACAGGGCTCTGGGGAGAGAGCGGGGCATTGGGATTAGTTTGGGATTGATACAGGACTATGGGGAGAGAGTGGGGCTTTGGGATTAGTTTTGGATTGATACACGGCTATCGGGAGTGAGCAGGGCACTGGGATTAGTTTGGGATTGATACAGGACTATGGGGAGAGAGTGGGGCTTTGGGATTAGTTTTGGATTGATACAGGGCTATCGGGAGTGAGCGGGGCACTGGGATTAGTTTGGGATTGATACAGGGCTATGGGGAGTGAGCGGGGCAGTGGGATTAGTTTGCGGATTGATACAGGGCTATGGGGAGAGAGCGGGGCAGTGGGATTTGTTTGGGATTGATACAGGGCTATCGGGAGAGATCGGGGCAGTGGGATTAGTTTGGGATTTGATACAGGGCTATGGGGTGAGAGCGGGGCAGTGTGATTTGTTTGTGATTGCGACAGGGCTATAGGGAGAGTGCGGGGCAGTGGGATTAATTTGGGATTGATACAGAACTATGGGGAGAGAGTGGGGCAGTGGGATTAGGTTGGGGACTGATACAGGGCTATGGGGAGAGAGCGGGGCAGTGGGATTAGGTTGGGGACTGATACAGGGCTATGGGGAGAGAGCGGGGCAGTGGGATTAGGTTGGCGATTGATACAGGGCTATGGGGAGAGAGCAGGGCAGTGGGATTAGTTTGGGACTGAGACAGAGGGTTGTCAAGTAGCTGTTCCTAGTCCACTTTGGACAGATCCTGCCTTAAAATCAGCCTGTTGTTTGCTAAATTTCCCCACTGAACTCATTGTTAATCTGCTTTATCAAAACGTGCCTCGATCTCCTGGTATATTTCAATACTGAACCTCGGTAGATTAAATAAAAGTGTTACCGTGATTTGATTTAAATGCAGAGGAGGGATTCACATGCGGATGAATGTTGGTCCGCAGATGTCTGGGTACACCTTAGAAAAATGAAGCAAATAAAAGACAATTAAAGTCTGTTCTGGGTATTCTTACTGAGATTTGAATGAATTTTAGGCCGTGAGACTCACTGTCTTATACACAGGAGTGAAGGATTACATCAAACAAAGATAATGGCCCTGAAATCATGGTCTCCGTACCAACGACTTAGGCCTTGGTAGAGGCCTCGCAAGTTCCGTGTTTCCGTCTGCGCTGTGTATGCGCTGAATCCCCGGACTTGCAATCTATCAAGGTTTGCTACAGAATCGATAGAGTAAAGCTCTCTTTAAACCAGCCCATCAAAAACTCCCAGGGCAGGAACAAGACGGGTTAGATACAGAGTGAAGCTCCCTCTACACTGTCCCATCAAACACTCCCAAGGCAGGTACTGCACGGGTTAGATACAGAGTAAAGCTCCCTCTACGCTGTCCCATCAAACACTCCCAAGGCAGGTACAGCACGGGTTAGATATCGAGTAATGCTCCCTCTACACTGTCCCATCAAACACTCCCAAGGCAGGTACCGCACGGGTTAGATACAGAGTAAAGCTCCCTCTACACTGTCCCATCAAACACTCCCAGGGCAGGTACAGCACGGGTTAGATATAGAGTAAAGCTCCCTCTACACTGTCCCATCAAACACTCCCAAGGCAGGTGCTGCACGGGTTAGATACAGAGTAAAGCTCCCTCTACGCTGTCCCATCAAACACTCCCAAGGCAGGTACAGCACGGGTTAGATATAGAGTAATGCTCCCTCTACACTGTCCCATGAAACACTCCCAAGGCAGGTACCGCACAGGTTAGATACAGACAAAAAGCTGCCTCTACACTGTCCCATCAAACATTCCCAAGGCAGGTGCTGCACGGGTTAGATATATATAGTAATGCTCCCTCTACACTGGCCCATCAAACACTCCCAGGGCTATGGGGAGAGAACGTGGCAGTGGGGTTAGTTTGGGAATGATGCAGGGCTACGGGAGGAGAGTGGGGCAGAGGGATTAGTTTGGAATTGATGCAGGGCTATTGGGAAAAGTTTGGGATTGAGGCAGGGCTATGGGGGGAGAGCAGGGCAGTGGGATTAGTTTGGGATCAAGACAGAGCTATGGGGGGAAAGCGAGATAGTGGGATTAGTTTGGGATTGATACAGGGCTATGGGGAGAGAGAGAGGCATTGGGAAAAGTTTGGGATTGATGCAGGGCTATGGGGAGAGAGTTTGGCAGTGGGATTAGTTTGGGATTGATACAGGGCTATGGGGTGAGAGCAGGGCAGTCTGATTAGTTTGGGATTGATACAGGGTTATCGGGAGCGAGCGAGGCATTGGGAATAGTTTGGGATTGATACAGGGCTATCGGGAGAGATCGGGGCAGTGTGATTAGTTTGGGATTGATACAGGGCTATGGGGAGGGAGTGGGGCTTTGGGATTAGTTTAGGATTGATACAGGCCTATCGGGAGTGAGCGGGGCACTGGGATTAGTTTGGGATTGATACAGGGCTTTGGGGAGTGAGTGGGGCAGTGGGATTAGTTTGCGGATTGATACAGGGCTATGGGGAGTGAGCGGGGCAGTGGGATTAGTTTGGGATTGATACAGGGCTATAGGGAGAGAGCGGGGCAGTGGGAATAGTTTGGGATTGATACAGGGCTATGGGGAGAGAGCGGGGCAGTTGGATTAGTTTGGGATTGATAAACGGCTATGGGGAGAGAGCGGGGCAATGGGATTAGTTTTGGGGATTGATACAGGGCTATGGGGAGATAGCGGGGCAGTGGGATTAGTTTGGGATTGATGCAGGACTATGGGGAGAGAGCGGGGCAGTGGGATTAGTTTAGGATTGATGTAGGGCTATGGGGGGAGAGCAGGGCAGTGGGATTAGGTTGGGGACTGATACAGGGCAATCGGGAGAGAGCGGGGCAGTGGGATTAGGTTGCGGACTGATACAGGGCTATGGGGAGAGAGCGGGGCAGTGGGATTAGGTTGGCGATTGATAAAGGGCTAACAGGAGAGAGCAGGGCAGTGGGATTAGTTTGGGACTGAGACAGAGGGTTGTCAAGTAGCTGTTCCCAGTCCACTTTGGACAGATCCTGCCTTATCATATTAAAATCGGCCTGTTGTTTGCTAAATTTCCCCACTGAACTCATTGTTAATCTGCTTTATCAAAACGTGCCTGGATCTCCTGGTATATTTCAATACTGAACCTCGGTAGATTAAATAAAAGTGTTACCGTGATTTGATTTAATGCAGAGGAGGGATTCACATGCGGATGAATGTTGGTCTGCAGATATCTGGGTACACCGTAGAAAAATGAAGCAAATAAAAGACAATTAAAGTCTGTTCTGGGTATTTTTACTGAGATTTGAATGAATTTTAGGCCGTGAGACTCACTGTCTTATGCACAGGAGTGAAGGATTACATCAAACAAAGATAATGGCCCTGAAATCATGGTCCCCGTACCAACGACTTAGGCCTTGGTAGAGGCCCCGCAAGTTCCGTGTTTCCGTCTGCGCTGTGTGTGCGCTGAATCCCCGGACTTGCAATCTATCAAGGTTTGCTACAGAATCGATAGAGAAAAGCTCTCTTTAAACCAGCCCATCAAAAACTCCCAGGGCAGGAACAACACGGGTTAGATACAGAGTGAAGCTCCCTCTACACTGTCCCATCAAACACTCCCATGGCAGGGACTGCACGGGTCAGATACAGAGTAAAGCTCCCTCTATGCTGTCCCATCAAACACTCCCAAGGCAGGTACAGCACGGGTTAGATATAGAGTAATGCTCCCTCTACACTGTCCCATCAAACACTCCCAAGGCAGGTACCGCACGGGTTAGATACAGACAAAAAGCTACCTCTACACTGTCCCATCAAACATTCCCAAGGCAGGTGCTGCACGGGTTAGATATATATAGTAATGCTCCCTCTACACTGTCCCATCAAACACTCCCAGGGGTATGGGGAGAGAACGTGGCAGTGGGGTTAGTTTGGGAATGATGCAGGGCTATGGGCAGAGACTGGGGCAGAGGGATTAGTTTGGAATTGATGCAGGGCTATGGGGGGAGAGCAGGGCAGTGGGGTTAGTTTGGGATCAAGACAGAGCTATGGGGGGAAAGCGAGGCACTGGGATTAGTTTGGGATTGATACAGGGCTATGGGGAGAGAGCGGGGCAGTGGGATTAGATTGGGGATTGATACAGGGCTATGGGGAGTCAGCAGGGCCGTGGGATTAGTTTGGGGATTGATACAGGGTATGGGGAGAGAGCGGGGCAGTGGGATTAGTTTGGGGATTGATACAGGGCTATGGGGAGAGAGCAGGGCAGTGGGATTAGTTTGGGGATTGATACAGGGCTATGGGGATAGAGCGGGGCAGTGGGATTAGTTTGGGATTGATACAGGGCTATGGGGAGAGAGCAGGGCAGTGGGATTAGTTTGGGATTGATAAAGGGCTATGGGGAGAGAGCGGGGCAGTGGGATTAGTTTGGGATTGATGCAGGGCTATGGGGAGAGAGCGGGGCAGTGGGATTAGTTTGGGGATTGAAACAGGGCTATGGGGAGAGAGCGGGGCATTGGGATTAGTTTGGGATTGATACAGGACTATGGGGAGAGAGTGGGGCTTTGGGATTAGTTTTGGATTCATACAGGGCTATCGGGAGTGAGCGGGGCACTGGGATTAGTTTGGGATTGATACAGGGCTATGGGGAGTGAGCGGGGCAGCGGGATTAGTTTGCGGATTGATACAGGGCTATGGGGAGAGAGCGGGGCAGTGGGATTAGTTTGGGGATTGATACAGGGCTATGGGGAGAGAGCGAGGCATTGGGAATAGTTTGGGATTGATACAGGGCTATTGGGAGAGATCGGGGCAGTGTGATTAGTTTGGGATTGATACAGGGCTATGGGGTTTTGTATATTCCACATGTCCTGTGCTTGAAGTCTCTGACATTGGCCAGACATTGTTTTAGCATTTCATTGTCTTGGGCTGTTTACTATGAACATCTTTACCTGTTTCTGATCTACACAGGATGCAACAGATCAGAAAAACCTCCATTCAACAATGCGAATTCCTGTCTCTGCAAAGACATCATGCTGTTCCACAATGCAGGAATGTCGCAAACAGCTTTTGCTAGCTGAGATCAACTTTAACCATTCAAACCTTTCAGGTAAAGAAGCTTCTAGATTCCGAGCCACAAATTGAATCGTTTAAGACAGAAAGAATGTCACAGAAATGTGATTTATTGCTGTTATTTTACAATTTACAAATATACACACAATTTGTGTCACTGAATTATAAACAAAAAGCAGGCAAAGCTATGACTTAACAGAAATAAACACTTGTTTTTCTTCCTGGACAGCAAAACCAGTCAGACTGACTTGCAAATGTTTACTGATATGTTGACGTAAAGATTTATAATTGACCAATTTCGCTTCTAATGTTTTTCTCTCAAACATTCTCCACAATATTAATCCCTGCTCTTGTCACAAGGAGTGTTGAATTATTTTAGGTACTTCGCAATTAAAAGCAGGAAACAAACTTCATTATACTCACAAATTTTAATCTCCTATTTCAAACATTCAAACCAAATCGAATTGTACGTTATCACTTTAATCAATGTATTTTCTGTGTCTCTCTCAATAAACAAAGAGTGGTTTCTTCTAAAGTAGCTTCCTGCAATTTTTATACATCATTACATAACTCTTGCTTCAATTAACACTCCACTAAATGTTTAAGAGGAAATCTATATTTACGTTATTCCTGCGACTTGTTAGGACTATCGAACGAGACATTATAAAATGGTTTGTGTTTTTCCCCTTTCTTGGTTCTCTTCCTAAATGTCTTAATGGTATATTTTTAAAAAGTCATTAAAAAGTAATCTGTAACTCCTACAAATCCTCCCCTACCTTCCCCCTCCACAACACCATGGTTGCAAGTTTGTGTAAAGCTACTCACTTTAGTCAATCACTCAAAATCAAATCTTGAGATATTTCAATTTGAAAACATTTTAACCATTTCAGAGCACTTTAAAAGCGTTTGGACTTCAAGACCTGGTTGAAACTTGTTTAGGTGAGGGGAAAATTGGCTTTTGCTTCAGTCTCTTCCAAAATCATGTTCGAAACTTAGGGGGAAAAAGTGTTTTTTACACTCATTTTTGGTGAAAAGTTCATTAAAAATCGTTAAAATCTTTCAAGTCTCACTGCAGCTTTGACAGAAGAAGTTGCTCCAAGTTTCTCCTTCCCCCTTCAATGCTGTCGTTAAACATCCGACAAAATAAAGTCTAATTCCAAACGGAGCTCCAATCAGAAAGTGAATAAAGTGGTTAAACTTCCTAAGAAGGCGGCGAGGTTATCTATCCCCAGCCTTGGCGATGAGCTGGGATCAGTTTTTGGAGATGTTGTTTCCTCTTTTTCTGTTGCCGTTCCCTCCGTCTCTAAGAGTCTGAGGTACAAACGGGGGCACAAACTACTTCCCTTTCTCGCAACATGATTTCCCTCTCTCTCTAACCCAGGGGTCACTGGACAATGATCAGGAGCAGGAACCCTGGCTGATTTTCCCCTCTCTCTAACCCAGGGGTCACTGGGCAGTGATCAGGAGCAGGAACCCTGCCTGATTTCCCCTCTCTCTAACCCAGGGATCACTGGACAGAGATCAGGAGCACGAACCCTGGCTCATTTCCCCTCTCTCTAACCCACGGGTCACTGGACAATGATCAGGAGCATGAACCCTGGATGGTTCCCCCTCTCTCTAGGTCACTGGATAGTGATCAGGACCTGGAACCCTGGCTGATTTCCCTCTCTCTCTAACCCAGGGGTCACTGGACAATGATCAGGAGCAGGAACCCTGGCTGTTTCCCCTCTCTCTAACCCAGGGGTCACTGGATAGTGATCAGGAGCATGAACCCTGGCTGATTTCCCCTCTCTCTCTAACCCAGGTGTCACTGGACTGTGATAAGGAGCAGGAACCCTGGCTGATTTCACCTGTCTCTCTAACCCAGGGGTCACTGGACTGTGATCAGGAGCAGGAACCCTGGCTGATTTCCCCTCTCTCTCTAAACCAGGGGTCACTGGGCAGTGATCAGGAGCAGGAACCCAGGCTGATTTCCCCTCTCTCTAACCCAGGGGTCACTGGACAGTGATCAGGAGCATGAATCCTGGCTGATTTCCCCTCTCTCTCTAACCCAGAGGTCACTGGGCAGTGATCAGGAGCAGGAACCCTGGCTGATTTCCCCTCTCTCTCTAACCCAGGGGTCACTGGACAGTGATCAGGAGCAGGAACCCTGGCTGATTTCCCCTATCTCTAACCGAGGGGTCACTGGACTGTGATCAGGAGCAGGAACCCTGGCTGATTTCCCCTCTCTCTCTAACCCAGGGTTCACTGGACTGTAATCAGGAGCAGGAACCCTGGCTGCTTTCATCTCTCTCTAACCCAAGGGTCATTGGACAGTGATCAGGAGCACGAACCCTGGCTGATTTCCCCTCTCTCTAACCCAGGGGTCACTGGACTGTGATCAGGAGCAGGAACCCTGGCTGATTTCCCCTCTATCTCTAACCCAGGGGTCACTGGACAGTGATCAGGAGCAGGAACCCTGGCTGGTTCCCCCTCTCTCTAAACCAGGGGTCACTGGGCTGTGATCAGGAGCAGGAACCCTGGCTGATTTCCCCTCTCTCTAACCCAGGGGTCACTGGGCAGTGATCAGGAGCATGAATCCTGGCTGATTTCCCTCTCTCTCTAACCCAGGGGTCACTGGGCAGTGATCAGGAGCAGGAACCCGGGCTGATTTCCCCTCTCTCTAACCCAGGGGTCACTGGATAGTGATCAGGAGCATGAACCCTGGCTGATTTCCCTCTCTCTCTAACCCAGGGGTCACTGGGCAGTGATCAGGAGCAGGAACCCAGGCTGACTTCCCTTCTCTCTAACCAGGCGTCACTGGATAGTGTTCAGGAGCAGGAACCCTGGCTGATTTCCTCCTCTCTCTAACTCAGGGGTCACTGGATAGTGATCAGGAGCAGGAACCCTGGCTGATTTCCCCTCTCTCTCTAACCCAGAGGTCACTGGGCAGTGATCAGGAGCAGGAACCCTGGCTGATTTCCCCTCTCTCTAACCGAGGGGTCACTGGACTGTAATCAGGAGCAGGAACCCTGGCTGATTTCCCCTCTCTCTCTAACCCAAGGGTCGTTGGACAGTGATCAGGAGCACGAACCCTGGCTGATTTCCCCTCTCTCTAACCCAGGGGTCACTGGACAGTGATCAGGAGCAGGAACCCTGGCTGATTTCCCCTCTCTCTCTAACCCAGGGGTCACTGGACAGTGATCAGGAGCAGGAACCCTGGCTGGTTCCCCCTCTCTCTAACTCAGGGGTCACTGGATAGTGATCAGGAGCTGGAACCCGGGCTGGTTTCCCCTCTCTCTAACCCAGGGGTTAATGGACAATGATCAGGAGCAGGAACTCTCGCTGATTTCCCTCTCTCTCTAACCAGGGGTCACTGGATAGTGA
Organism: Somniosus microcephalus; assembly: GCF_052327205.1. Taxonomy (NCBI): domain Eukaryota; kingdom Metazoa; phylum Chordata; class Chondrichthyes; order Squaliformes; family Somniosidae; genus Somniosus; species Somniosus microcephalus. Next base: position 2,777 of record NW_028225724.1, on the reverse strand, counting down.
TCAGGAGCATGAACCCTGGCTGATTTCACCTGTCTCTCTAACCCAGGGGTCACTGGACAATGATCAGGAGCAAGAACCCTGGCTGATTTCCCCTCTCTCTAACCCAGGAGTCACTGGACTGTAATCAGGAGCAGGAACCCTGGCTGATTTCCCCTCTCTCTAACCCAGGGTTCACTGGACTGTAATCAGGAGCTAGAACCCGGGCTGATTTCCCCTCTCTCTAACCCAGGAGTCACTGGACAGTGATCAGGAGCACGAACCCTGGCTGATTTCCCTCTCTCTCTCACCCAGGTGTCACTGGACTGTGATCAGGAGCAGGAACCCTGGCTGGTTCCCCCTCTCTCTAACCCAGGGGTCACTGGACTGTAATCAGGAGCAGGAACCCTGGCTGATTTCCCCTCTCTCTAACCCAGGGTTCACTGGACTGTAATCAGGAGCTAGAACCCGGGCTGATTTCCCCTCTCTCTAACCCAGGAGTCACTGGACAGTGATCAGGAGCACGAACCCTGGCTGATTTCCCTCTCTCTCTCACCCAGGTGTCACTGGACTGTGATCAGGAGCAGGAACCCTGGCTGATTTCCCTCTCTCTCTATCCCAGGGGTCACTGGACTGTGATCAGGAGCAGGAACCCCAGCTGATTTCCTCTCTCTCTAACTCAGGGGTCACTGGGCAGTGATCAGCAGCAGGAACCCAGGCTGATTGCCCTCTCTCTCTAAACCAGGGGTCACTGGACTGTGATCAGGAGCAGGAACCCTGGCTGATTTCCCCTCTCTCTAACCCAGGGGTCACTGGGCAGTGATCAGGAGCAGGAACCCTGGCTGATTTCCCCTCTCTCTAACCCAGGGGTCACTGGGCAGTGATCAGGAGCAGGAACCCTGCCTGATTTCCCCTCTCTCTAACCCAGGGATCACTGGACAGAGATCAGGAGCACGAACCCTGGCTCATTTCCCCTCTCTCTAACCCACGGGTCACTGGGCAGTGATCAGGAGCAGGAACCCTGGCTGATTTCCCCTCTCTCTAACCCAGGGGTCACTGGGCAGTGATCAGGAGCAGAAACCCTGGCTGATTTCCCCTCTCTAACCCAGGGGTCACTGGACAGTGATCAGGAGCAGGAACCCTGGCTGAATTCCCCTCTCTCTCTAACCCAGGGGTCACTGGGCAGTGATCAGGAGCAGGAACCCAGGCTGATTTCCACTCTCTCTCACCCAGGGTTCACTGGGCAGTGATCAGGAGCAGGAACACTGGCTGATTTCCCTCTCTCTCTAACCCAGGGGTCACTGGGCAGTGATCAGGAGCAGGAATCCTGGCTGATTTCACCTCTCTCTAACCCAGGGGTCAGTGGATAGTGATCAGGAGCATGAACCCTGGCTGATTTCCCCTCTCTCTAACCCAGGGTTCACTGGACTGTGATCAGGAGCAGGAATCCTGGCTGATTTCCCTCTCTCTCTAACCCAGGGGTCAGTGGATAGTGATCAGGAGCATGAACCCTGGCTGATTTCCCCTCTCTCTAACCCAGGGGTCACTGGACTGTGATCAGGAGCATGAATCCTGGCTGATTTCCCTCTCTCTCTAACCCAGGGTTCACTGTGCAGTGATCAGGAGCAGGAACCCTGGCTGATTTCCCTCTCTCTCTAACCCAGGGGTCACTGGGCAGTGATCAGGAGCTGGAACCCCGGCTGATTTTCCCTCTCTCTAACCCAGGGGTCACTGGACTGTGATCAGGAGCATGAACCCTGGCTGATCTCGCTCTCTCTCTAACCCAGGGGTCACTGGACTGTGATCAGGAGCAGGAACCCTGGCTGATTTCCCTCTCTCTCTAACCCAGGGGTCACTGGACTGTGATCAGGAGCAGGAACCCTGGCTGATTTCCCCTCTCTCTAACCCAGGGATCTCTGGATAGTGATCAGGAGCAGGAACCCTGGCTGATTTCCACTCTCTAACCCAGGAGTCACTGGACAGTGATCAGGAGCATGAACCCTGGCTGATTTCCCCTCTCTCTCTAACCCAGGGGTCACTGGACTGTGATCAGGAGCAGGAACCCAGGCTGATTTCCACTCTCTCAACCCAGGGTTCACTGGACAATGATCAGGAGCAGGAACCCTGGCTGATTTCCCCTCTCTCTAACCCAGGGGTCACTGGGCAGTGATCAGGAGCAGGAACCCTGGCTGATTTCACCTCTCTCTCTAACCCAGGGGTCACTGGACAGTGATCAGGAGCAGGAACCCTGGCTGATTTCCCTCTCTCTCTAACCCAGGGGTCACTGGGCAGTGATCAGGAGCAGGAACCCTGGCTGATTTCACCTCTCTCTCTAACCCAGGGGTCACTGGACAGTGATCAGGAGCAGGAACCCTGGCTGATTTCCCTCTCTCTCTAACCCAGGGGTCACTGGGCAGTGATCAGGAGCAGGAACCCTGGATGATTTCCCCTCTCTCTAACCCAGGGGTCACTGGACAGCGATCAGAAGCAGGAACCCTGGCTGATTCCCCCTCTCTCCAAGCCAGTGGTCATTGGGCAGTGATCAGGAGCAGGTACCCTGGCTGATTTCCCCTCTCTCTCTAACCCAGGGGTCACTGGACTGTGATCAGGAGCAGGAACCCTGGCTGATTTCACCTCTCTCTCTAACCCAGGGGTCACTGGACAGTGATCAGGAGCAAGAACCCTGGCTGATTTCCCCTCTCTCTCTAACCCAGGGTTCACTGGACTGTAATCAGGAGCAGGAACCCTGGCTGCTTTCACCTCTCTCTCTAACCCAAGGGTCATTGGACAGTGATCAGGAG